>NC_041391.1:638642857-638702998 GCF_002162155.2 Triticum dicoccoides
AGCGGCGGGTGCACGCCCATCGCGCGCAAGGTGTTCGGCGATTTTCCTGCCTCGGCGATGGACTCGAATGACGAGGAAGTGCTCGCCGCGCTGCTAGAGGAGGAAGCCGAGTCTGACGTCCAGGAAGAAGAGCATCTCATGGTGCTCACCGCCCTCGCCCAGCTGCTGGCGAGCAATGAAAAGCCGCGGCGAGGTGGCTCGGCGCTGGGGCGGGTGAAAGCAAAGAACCGGCATCGTCTCGAAGGCTACTACATGCTCTACTCCGACTACTTCGCCGATGCTCCACTTCACGATGACAGAACATTTCGGCGCCGTTATCGAATAAGCAGAAAGCTTTTCCTCCGGATTGTGAATTCCATCCAGGAGTTCGACAACTACTTCAAATGCAAGATGGATTGCACCGGCAAACTTGGATTCACCTCCATCCAGAAATGCACGACGGCGATGAGGATGCTTGCATATGGAGCTCCCGATGACTCACATGAGGACTATGGGCGCATGGCCGAGTCCACCAGCCTAGAGTATTTCTATAAGTTATGTCGGGCAGTGGTGGCAGTGTTTGGACCGCAATACTTGAGAACACCCAATGCGGAAGACACTGCTCGGATCCTAGCACAGAATGCAGCAAGAGGATTTCCTGGGATGCTTGGAAGCATCGACTACATGCATTGGAAATGGAAGAATTGCCCATCTGCTTGGCAGGGATGTACAAAGGCGCCAAAGGCGGTTGCAGTGTGGTACTTGAGCCGTGGCCACACAGGACCGCTGGATTTGGCACTCCTTCTTTGGTATGCCAGGAACTCACAATGACATCAACATGCTGCAGTGCTCTCCTGTCTTTGCCAAGCTTGTTGAAGGTCATTCTCCTCCGGTGAACTTCGAGATCAATGGGCGGCACTACAACAAGGGGTACTATCTAGCTGATGGCATCTATCCGAGATGGTCGACATTTGTGAAGACCATCAAAAACCCTATGCCTGGAGGCAAGAATGCCTGGTTTGCGAAGATTCAGGAGGCTTGCAGGAAGGATGTCGAGCGGGCATTTGGTGTGCTCCAATCTCGATTTGCTGTTGTCCTGTACCCCGCTCAGACCAGGTCGAAAGATCAAATGTGGGAGATCATGACCTGGTGTGTCATCTTGCACAACATGATCATTGAGAGCGAGCAGGAAGAGCCAGTGTTTGACATTGAACCATACCACAGGCAGGGTCCTCTTGCCCAAGTTGAACACCAGCTACCGGCAACCTGGACTACCTACCTCAGTATGCGTCAGGAGATCCGAGACCCACAGGTGCATCATCAACTGCAGCAAGATCTGATAGAGCACCTATGGAGGCTCAAGGGCGACACCGGGCGCGACGTGTGATGAAATATGTTTTTTTATTTGTTGAACTATATAATTTGCATTGAAGTATTTGTTGTTGTCCTATTTTGTTGAAGTATTTGAATTTTTGTGATGAAATATGTGTAAAAAATATATTTATGTTGATAATTGAACGCCGAGCCACGGCGAACCATGCCGAATATGGGCCTATTCTCGGCCATATGGGCCTTTTTTGCCGAAATGGGGCTTCAAAAGTGGGCCAAAATCGATGACTGGGGGCGACGACTGGGCGCAAAACTGGCCCCAGCGCAGAATGAGTCGCCGGCTCGCCCCCAGGGGGCAATTTTTATGCGCCCTGGGGGGCGAACGACTGGAGATGCTCTTAGCCATGTGCGGTGCCCCCCTCCACCATAGTCCTCCTCGATAATATCATAGCAGTGCTTAGGCGAAGCCCTGCGTCGGTAGAAACATCATCATCGTCACCACGCCGTCGTGCTGACGGAACTCTCCCTCGAAGCTCGGCTGGATTGGAGTTCGAGGGACATCATCGAGATGAACGTGTGCAAGAACTCGGAGGTGCCGTGCGTTCGGTACTTGATCGGTCGAATCGTGAAGACATACGACTACATCAACCGCGTTGTGCTAACGCTTCCGCTTTCGCTCTATGAGGGTACATGGACACACTCTCCCCTCTTGTTGCTATGCATGACCATGATCATGCGTGTGCGTAGGATTTTTTTGAAATTACTATGTTCCCCAACAGTGGCATCCGAGCCAGGTTTTATGCGTAGATGTTATATGCATGAGTAGAACACAAGTGAGTTGTGGGCGATACAAGTCATACTGCTTACCAGCATGTCATACTTTGGTTCGGCGGTATTGTTGGATGAAGCGGCCCGGACCGACATTACGCATACGCTTACGCGAGACTGGTTCTACTGACATGCTTTGCACACAGGTGGCTGGTGGGTGTCAGCTTCTCCAACTTTAGTTGAACCGAGTGTGGCTACGCCTGGTCCTTGAGAAGGTTAAAACAGCACTAACTTGACGAACTATCGTTGTGGTTTTGACGCGTAGGTAAGAACGGTTCTTGCTCGGCCCGTAGCAGCCACGTAAAACTTGTAACAACAAAGTAGAGGACGTCTAACTTGTTTTTGCAGGGCATGTTGTGATGTGATATGGTCAAGGCATGATGCTATATTTTATTGTATGAGATGATCATGTTTTGTAACCGAGTTATCGGCAACTGGCAGGAGCCATATGGTTGTCGCTTTATTATATGCAATGCAATCGCCCTGTAATTGCTTTACTTTATCACTAAGTGGTAGTGATAGTCATAGAAGCAATAGTTGGCGAGACGACAATGATGCTACGATGGAGATCAAGGTGTCGCGCCGGTGACGATGGTGATCATGACGGTGCTTCGAAGATGGAGATCACAAGCACAAGATGATGATGGCCATATCATATCACGTATATTGATTGCATGTGATGTTTATCATTTATGCATCTTATCTTGCTTTGATTGATGGTAGCATTATAAGATGATCTCTCACTAAATTTCAAGATAAAAAGTGTTCTCCCTGAGTATGCACCGTTGCCAAAGTTCGTCGTGCCTAGACACCACGTGATGATCGGGTGTGATAAGCTCTACATCCATCTACAACGGGTGCAAGCCAGTTTTGCACACGCAGAATACTCAGGTTAAACTTGACGAGCCTGGCATATGTAGATATGGCCTCGGAAGACTGAGACCAAAAGGTCGAGCGTGAATCATATAGTAGATATGATCAACATAGTGATGTTCACCATTGAAAACTACTCCATTTCACGTGATGATCGGTTATGGTTTAGTTGATTTGGATCATGTGATCACTTAGATGATTAGAGGGATATCTATCTAAGTGGGAGTTCTTAAGTAATATGATTAATTGAACTTAAATTTATCATGAACTTAGTACCTGATAGTATTTTTCTTGTCTATGTTTGTTGTAGATAGATGGTCCGTGCTGTTGTTCTGTTGAATTTTTATGTGTTCCTTGAGAAAGCAAAGTTGAAAGATGATGGTAGCATTTACACGGACTGGGTCTGTAACCTGAGGATTATCCTCATTGCTGCACAGAAGAATTATGTCCTGGAAGCACCGCTAGGTGCCAAACCTGCTGCAGGAGCAACACCAGATGTTATGAACGTCTGGTAGAGCAAAGCTGATGACTACTCGATAGTTCAGTGTGCCATGCTTTATAGCTTAGAACCGGGACTTCAACGATGTTTTGAACGTCATGGAGCATATGAGATGTTCCAGGAGTTGAAGTTAATATTTCAAGCAAATGCCCGGATTAAGAGATATGAAATCTCCAATAAGTTCTACAGCTGAAAGATGGAGGAGAATAGTTCTGTCAGTGAGCATATACTCAGAATGTCTGGGTATAACAATCACTTGATTCAACTGGGAGTTAATCTTGCGGATGATAGCGTCATTGACAGAATTCTTCAATCACTGCCACCAAGCTACAAGAGCTTCGTGATGAACTATAATATGCAAGGGATGGATAAGACAATTCCCGAGCTCTTCGCAATGCTAAAGGCTGCGGAGGTTGAAATCAAGAAGGAGCATCAAATGCTGATGGTCAATAAGACTACCAGTTTCAAGAAAAAGGGAAAAGGGAAAAAGAAGGGGAACTTCAAGAAGAACAACAAACAAGTTGCTTCTCAAGAGAATAAACCCAAGTCTGGACCTAAGCCTGAGACTGAGTGCTTCTACTGCAAGCAGACTGGTCACTGGAAGCAGAACTGCCCCAAGTATTTGGCGGATAAGAAGGATGGCAAGGTGAACAAAGGTATATGTGATATACATGTTATTGATGTGTACCTTACCAGAGCTCGCAGTAGCACGTGGGTATTTGATACTGGTTCTGTTGCTAATATTTGCAACATGAAACAGGGACTACAGATTAAGCGGACACTGGCTAAGGACGAGGTGATGATGCGCCTGGGAAATGGTTCCAAAGTCGATGTGATCGCCGTTGGCACGCTACCTCTACATCTACCTTCGGGATTAGTTTTAGACCTAAATAGTTGTTATTTGGTGCCAGCGTTGAGCATGAACAGTATATCTGTATCTTGTTTGATGCAAGAAGGTTATTCATGTAAATATGAGAATAATGGTTGTTCTATTTATAAGAGTAATATCTTTTATGGTCATGCACCCTTAAAGAGTGGTCTATTTTTGATGAATCTTGATAGTAGTGATACACATATTCATAATGTTGAAGCCAAAAGATGTAGAGTTGATAATGATAGTGCGGCACTGTCGTTTAGGTCATATTGATGTAAAGCACATGAAGAAACTCCATACTGATGGACTTTTGGAATCACTTGATTATGAATCACTTGGTACTTGCGAACCATGCCTCATGGGCAAGATGACTAAAACGCCGTTCTCCAGAACTATGGAGCGAGTAACTGATTTGTTGGAAATCATACATACTGATGTATGTGGTCCAATGATTGTTGAGGCTCGCGGCGGGTATCACTATTTTCTCACCTTCACAGATGATTTGAGAAGATATGGGTATATCTACTTAATGAAATATAAGTCTGAAACATTTGAAAAGTTCAAAGAATTCCAGAGTGAAGTTGAAAATCATCATAACAAGAAAATAAAGTTTCTACGATCTGATCGTGGAGGAGAATATTTGAGTTACGAGTTTGGCCTACATTTGAAACAATGCGGAATAGTTTCGCAACTCACGCCACCCGGAACACCACAGCATAATAGTGTATACGAACGTCGTAATCATACTTTACTAGATATGGTGCGATCTATGATGTCTCTTACTGATTTACCGCTATCATTTTGGGGTGATGCTTTAGAGATGGCTGCATTCATGTTAAATAGGGCACCATCAAAATCCGTTGAGACTACGCCTTATGAACTATGGTTTGGCAAGAAACCAAAGTTGTCGTTTCTTAAAGTTTGCGGCTGCGATGCTTATGTGAAAAAGCTTCAACCTGATAAGCCTGAACCCAAATCGGAGAAATGTGCCTTCATAGGATACCCAAAGGAAATTGTTTGGTACACCTTCTATCACAGATCCGAAGGCAAGATATTTGTTGCCAAGAATGGATCCTTTCTAGAGAAGGAGTTTCTCTCAAAAGAAGTGAGTGGGAGGAAAGTAGAACTTGATGAGGTAACTGTACCTGCTCCCTTATTGGAAAATAGTTCATCACAGAAACCGGTTGTCGGTGTCAAAACCGGCGGATCTCGGGTAGGGGGTCCCGAACTGTGCGTCTAGGCGGATGGTAACAGGAGACAAGGGACACGATGTTTTTACCCAGGTTCGGGCCCTCTCGATGGAGGTAAAACCCTACTCCTGCTTGATTAATATTGATGATATGGGTAGTACAAGAGTAGATCTACCACGAGATCAGAGAGGCTAAACCCTAGAAGCTAGCCTATGGTATGATTGTTGTTCGTCCTACGGACTAAAACCCTCTGGTTTATATAGACACGGGAGAGGGTTAGGGTTACACAGAGTCGGTTACAATGGTCTTCCACGCCAAGGAAAGTCCCATCCGGACACGGGACGAAGTCTTCAATCTTGTATCTTCATAGTCTAGGAGTCCGGCCAACGGTGATAGTTCCGCTATCCGGACACCCCCTAATCCCGGACTCCCTCAGTAGCCCCTGAACCAGGCTTCAATGACGACGAGTCCGGCGTGCATATTGTCTTTGGCATTTCAAGGCGGGTTCCTCCTCCGAATACTTCATAGAAGATTTTGAACACAAGGATAATGTCCGGCTCTGCAAAATAAGTTCCACATACCACCGTAGAGAGAATAATCTTTACACAAATTCAATATGCTGACGTATTCTGTGGCGTGACGTCACACCACGGCCCAACCTTTATTGGAATTGTTTTTACTGTCCCACCTCAAATCGTTTAGCGAGGCGGTTTCCTTGGCACGTCTTGTCAAAGCAGAGATCGTGTCCCCTTATTCCGGGATTCTCATCAATACGGGCGTGGGTAACCCAACCGCGCCATTGATTACGACGCTTGGGAGATAAGCGAGTTTTATTAGGCTAGTGGGGACGCATAGTTTCGTCCGTCCATATAAGGGGATAAGGATCCACCTTTTTACCTATGCCTTCTTCCTCCTTTGCTTATCCATTTCCGCGCACTTGAGCTCCAGCGCCCAAGTCCGCACATCTCGCCTCAACCTTCCCCAGCCATGTGCGGAGCGGGAGGAAAGTGGATGGTTTCCTCCATAACGGAGGAACAAGTCAAAAAGCTGCGGAAGGCCGGATACTTATCCAGCGACATCGCGCATCGGCTCCCCGACAAGGGGCAGCTCCTTCCTACCCCCAGGCCCCATGAGAGGGTGGTGTTTCTTACCCACTTCCTCCGCGGACTAGGTTTTCTACTTCACCCATTTGTCCAGGGGCTCATGTTCTACTATGGCCTAGATTTCCACGATCTGGCCCCGAACTTCATCCTCAACATCTCGGCGTTCATCGTCGTGTGCGAGGCCTTCCTCTGCATCCAGCCCAACTTCGGCTTATGGCTGAAGATTTTTAATGTCAAGCCAAAGGTAGTGGGCGGCCGCCAAATGGAGTGCAGAGGTTCCATGGCGGGCCGGATGGCCAACGTGCTATGGCTTGAGGGCTCCTTTGTGGTGACAATAAAGGGGTGGCAATCGGGGTGGTTCTATATCACCGACCCCACGACCCCAAATGTTTGGTGGCCCTCGAATTCCGATCTGGTTTCCCCACACGGCTCACCTCCTGGAAAGAGACGGACCTAACATGGGGAGATTCAGAAGAGCTGACCGAACTTCAAGCCTGTGTCCAAAAGCTGGTGAACAAGAATCTCAAGCTTGTCAACGTAGTCCAGGTCATGCTCGTACGCCAGATCCTCCCATGCCAACAACGGTCCTTCAAATTGTGGGAGTTTGATCCGGCACAACACCAAACCTTGAGCAAGCTCTTCGACACTATGTACGAAGATGCCTGGAAGGTGCTGTTCAAGGGCGCCAAGGCCCCCGCATCCGCTACCGAAGATCGCAGATTCAGCTCGCAGTGTCAAGCCGGCGAGGTAAGCTATTTTACCCTTTACGGGATTCTTGTTTTTCATAGTCTGACTCTATGTGGGATCTAAACTCCCTTACCTTTGATAGGACTGGCTGAAGAAGTCCGAGCAGGTTAACTGTCCGGCTCCTTTGCCAGAAGACCCAGCGGACGCCCGCTTAACGGGACTGCTGGTTCCGGCACCTCACGTGGTGCCGGAGAAGAAGGCCAAGAAGAAGGCCACGGGAACTCAAAAGTGTTCCCGGTGTCAGGTGTTATCGGACTCATCGTCCGATGACTCCGAGGCGGACTCCTCCCGCGAAGACGAGGAGGAGAAAAAGGCTTCTCCCCCAATGGGGGGAGAGAAGAAAAGGAAGGCCTCCCCAACTGGGGAGGCCGGACTACTCCACCAACGCCGACGACGGCGAAGAGGAGTGGCCCTCGAGGGCGAAGCCCCTAGCGAGATCGTAAGTGTCTGGATTCCAGAATAACTCATGATTTTTCATTTGTCGCATAGTGTCTTCTAACGCCGAATACAACCATGTAGCCCGCCCAAGGACGAGCTCCCCGCTTCGTCGAGCGGCTCCCTGGGTTCGTCGGATGTGAATAGCACTTCACTTCCGACCGCCTCCTCACCTCGCGACGAAGAAGACGCCGCGGTGGAGTCGCAAAAGGGACCCAACCAGGAGGAGGTGACCCTGGAGGCACCGCAAGGTGACCTCCCGGACTCCGGGCGCAAAGGGGGCAAAACCCTAGAGGGCTCTAAGTCCGGCCCTGCGCCGGACTCCGTACCGGAACCTTCAGTGGTTCCGGAGTTCGACGGGCGATCCCTTCGTAAGAAGGGCGAGACTGCGACACCGGTGACCTCCGTCCAATCGGAGGCGCCGGATAATTTGCTGGAGGCGCTTAACGGCGCCTCCATCGACGAGGAGCACCGCACTGTTATGAGTGCGATGATCTAGAAAGTTCAGTCCGCCAAGAGCGGGCTGACTGAAGCCTGTACCATCCTTCTAATAGGCTTTGACGTAAGTTTTTAAGATATGTAAGAATATTACCGCATAGACAGTAGCCCCTGATGCTCAGTTTGGTGTTAGGAAAGAAAAGCCAAGCTGAGGATCTAAAAAGATATACGCAGGAGTCTAACATAAATATGTCAATATGGGAATGCAGGTTGCGCTGCTGACCTCTGCCGCACTGACTGCAGAGGTCAATGCATTGAAGGAGAGCCTCGAGCGGTCTGAGAACGAGCTCGGCCTTGCCAAGAAGCAGCTCGAGGACAAGGAAGGTAAATAATACCTTATTAAAATAGTACCTTATAGAAAGGATTTGGTTGCAAAAAATGACAGGAATAACGTGGGTATTGCAGGGGCCAAAAACGAGGTGGCGACCCTGAAGGAAGCGGTGTCCAAGGCCGAAAACAGTGCGGCCTTGGAGCGCACCGAGCGAGAGAAGCTGGAGGCACGGGTGGCGGAGGTGCAGCAAGAGCTCCAGGCTCTCATGGAAAAACACGAGAATTTGGAGCGTGATTCGAAGACTCGAGAGTCCGAGCTCGCCTTGGCTCTTGAGAGTGCCAAAGCCGCTAAGGCTGAAGCGCAGAAGGCCCTCCAAGAGATCGAGGCGATAAAGAAGATAGCGGCGGGTAAGGCATTTTTTATGCAAAGCAAGCATGTAAAAGTGAATTATCTGTTACTTACCCGAATCCAGAGCTCTCCAGGAGCGTTCGCCGATCTACCCCGTAGTGTGTATGATGCTGCCGCGTTCTACCGAGCCGAGGAGGGGAGCTCGACGGAAAAGGTGTTCTGGTCTCAATATGCTGAGGCCGGACATCCGGTGCCCCTGAGTGACCAGCTGAAGCAGCTGGTCGAGCTCCACAAGGTGGCCGAACAGGCCATGAAGGGCCTCATAGTTCGGCTGTGGCCTAAGGAAGCCATGCCTGGGAGCTACTTCGGTCTGCTGCGGCGGCTGGTGGACGCATGTCCATGGATTGAAGTCAACAAGCACGCCGCCTGCATTGAAGGTGCCCATCAGGCCCTTGCCCGTGCTAAAGTGCACTGGGGCAAGATGGATGCTGAGAAGCTTGTGACGGACACGCGACCGCCGGGCAAGGAGTATCGCAAGCCCGAGATGTACTATAAGTGTCACGCCCTAGCTAGTCATGCATTAGAGTGTTGCATCATGTTTACTCTTTCATCAGAAACTTGAAATGGGGATGACAGAACCCCCAGTCCCCTCTGAAACCAACTAGGGTTACTAAAATAATTTTCAATGAACCTGAAATGCCCTTCTAAAATGCCCATCATTTTTGTCTTGGTTCAGAACCTCTGCCAAAAGTGGTGCACATTTTCCTAGGCCATCCTAGGGTTTTTGAATTAAATCATAAATATTTGAATTTGGGCATTTAAAATTATATAAAATACTTAAATGCTCAAATATCTCCAAACTAAAATGTTTCATGTTGGAAATAATCCAACTATGGACCAGGAGTAATTTGGTGATTTTTGAAGTTGCCTAGGTATTTTATTAAATTCAACAAAGTTGCAGATATATTAAATAAAAACAGAAACAGAAAAAAAAGGGGAAAACTTACCTGGCGCCACCGCAGGCCCACCAGCCAGCCCACCTGGCCGGCCCAGCCCGGCCACCGCTCCAGCGAGCTGCTTGGCTCGCCAGGCAGGCAGCCAAGGTGCTCGGCGGCGGCACCGCAGCTCGCCACGCAGCTGCACGCCGCCCTGCCTCCCCCTCTCGCCGCCCTGATGGCCTGGACGAGCTCCACGTCGCGCCCCGACCCTCCTGGACACCTCCATTCGCCCCCAGTTCCTCTCCCTCGCGCTCCCACGCCATGGCCGACGCCACCGTCGCCGCACCTCCGCCGTAGCCATGCTCCCCTTCGTCTCCACGCCGCGCCACCGTGTCCAGAAGCTCCGCCGTCCTCCACTTCTTCGAGCTAGTCGAGCCCCGAGCGCTCGCGTGCCCCGAAGCCGCTGCACCAACCTCGCCCGAACCGCCATCGCCGGAGATCCCCTTCGCCGTCGCCGCCGCAGCAGCTCGTCCCCGACCACGCCGTCCTCTCCATCAAGACCGCAGTGAGCTGGGCTAACTTCCCCTTCCTCTCTTTCTCTCTCTCGTGCACCACAACGAGCACACCAAGCTCACCCGCACGCGCCGTCGCGGACCTCGTCGCCGACGTGCTTCCGGCCACACTCCGGCCACAAGATGGTGTCCATCTTACTCACCGAGTCCCACAACACCTAGCTAGCCACTCCACGAGCCTCACCGACCCCTCTAGCGCCAAGTTCATCTTTGACCGAACCCCGGTGGCCGCCAAAGTCGTCGCCGACGCCAACTCCGGCCACCCCGACCCCAACGGACTCCGCCAAGAGCTGCGGTTTGTCCTCAGCTCCACTCCGGTGGTCTCCGCGGCCCATTTGGTGGCCGAAATGGCCAAAACCACTCCCGCCGCCGCGTCGGGCTCACCGGCGGCTAAACGCCGGCGTCGCTGGCTTTGACGTTGACCACGGGTGGGCCCTGGTTGACTCCCCTGAGTCAATGACAGGTGGGGCCCAGCCCTGTTAATTATACAGGATTAGTTTTAATTAAATCTTAATTAAAATAACCACCCTGACATGCGGGACCCACTGTCAGGTTTGACCAGACCTGTTCCGTTGACCTGCTGACGTCACACTGACGTCAGGCTGACGCAGTAATTGATTTTCTGGATTTAATTTAAATCAGGAAATTCCAGAATATTATTTAAACTTCAAAAATTCATAACTTTTATTCTGTAACTCCAAATTGGACAAATTATATATGAAAAATGATCAGAAAAATCCAATCTATCCATCTGTACTATTTTCATGCATGATCAAACAAGTTAAATTGATGTTTTAAGAAGAACAAGGAAAAGCACTTTAAAAGGCCATGTTTGAGTTTGAAATTTGAATCTTTGATTCAAATTTGTTCAAACCCTTCTGGTTTTAGTTGCATTAGCCCAACACACTCATATTGCCATGTTTCATGCATGCATCATATTGTTGCACATTGTTTGGTGATGGCTGTGTATCGGTGTCCTTTGCGACAGGTTCTGCCTCCGAGGAGTACCGTGATTACCCTAACGAAGAACCGTATCAGTGCATCGAACCATCAGGCAAGCAACCAACCATTTGATCATATCGATACAATCCCATGTTCTCGCTCCTGCTCTCTTTTACTGCATTAAGACAACGCGTTTCAAACTGCTGTGTGCTACGGTAGTTGAACCCATTTCCTCTGCATGACCTGTCATTGCCACAGTAACTAGATGAAACCCACTAGCATGTGTAGGAGTTGATTGAGCCATATGTATGTGTTGTTCCTACCTTGCTATGCCTGCTATGCTTAGAGTCGTGTCAGGTCTGGTTCATCTGGGTGATGGGCTAGAGTGAAATGATTATGTCGGTAATGAGAGTGGTGTGGTGAACACGATTTGGTAAAGGTATCAATGAGAGGCCATGTAGGAGTACATGGTGGGTTGTTTCATTGAAGCCAACCTTAAGCACTGAGATCTGTATGCGTGATTTAAGATACAGCTACTACCATGCATTGGGCCCTGAAATATGACCCCGCTCGACTTCTTATTCACCCTAGCTCTCTGTCCAGGAGTTGCAAGTAGTTTCTGGTGTTTGTAGCCTACTGGAGGCCGTGGACAGCGCTGACCGTAGGGGTGGGCTGTGATGCGGTAGGTACGTGGCCGGGTGTACCGAATACCCGTTAGGTATCTCGGGAACCCTGTTCACATCGTTCGGGGCCGTATGGGAAACCCCGGCCGGACTCCCTGCGGATGGAACCTGAATAGGCGATAAACCTGGACTAGAGGCTTAAGTGTTTAGGTAGGTCGTGGTCTACACCCACGTCGGCTTTCGCTTGAAGTCTGCCGAGCACATGTCGTGTGCAGACACTAAGTGGTGGAAACATGTATGAAGAAGTACACCCCTGCAGGGTTATCATAATCTATTCGAATAGCCGCGTCCACGGTAAAGGACTACTTGGTTGCCTATACAGTTCATAGACAAGTAAATGGAAACTGTTAAAAGCCTCAAGATAAGTGTGAGTGCCGAGGATGGCTCTTCCGTAGGAAGACGGAGGTGGATCCTCGGTAGTGTATTGAAGTGGTGAGTAGTGGACTCGTGTGCGCAAAACCATTTCAAGTTGGAGTATCGTAGGATAGTCTAGCCAAGAGTCAAAGCTGGCTTGCTGCAATAACTCCACCAACCCTTCTTGATAATATGCATGTATGTAGGATCTGATGTAAGTCTTGCTGAGTACCTTTGTACTCATGTTGCTATAATTACATTTTTACAGAAGACGCTGCAACCCCTTCTGATGGGTTCTATGTAGACGTTGACATCAACGAGTAGGCTAAAGACCCGGGTGGTGACCCTGAGCTTGTGAAGGACCTTGTAGTATAGCTAGGCTTTCCAAGCCTCCTTTATTTTACTAGTTGTCTGTACTCAGACAAGTTACTTCCGCTGCTGGTTTGTATGACTGTATGACTTGTATGTTGGGTCGTGAAACCCGTACCTTTGTGTATGTTATGTATGGCCCTCTGAGCCTTAAATAAAGTACTTGTGTCGTAGAGTCATGTTGTGATGCTTCGTTGTATTTGCACATATCGAGCATATTGTGTGTATGATTGAAATGCTTGGTACGTGTGGGATCTAACTATCTAGTTGTTTATCTTTAGTAGCCTCTCTTACCGGGAAATGTCTCCTAGTGTTACCACTGAGCCATGGTAGCTTGCTACTGCTCTGGAACACTTAGGCTGGCCGGCATGTGTCCTTCTTCGTTCCTGTGTCTGTCCCTTCGGGGAAATGTCACGCTTTGAGTACCGGAGTCCTGTTAGCCCGCTACAGCCCGGTTTACCGGAGTCCTGCTAGCCCAGTGCTACAGCCCGGACCCATTTGCTGATGACCGACACGTTCGAAGCTGGGTCATGGATGCCTGTCCCTGTAAGTCTGTGCCACTTTGGGTTTACGACTAGTCATGTCAGCCCGGGCTCTTTATCATATGGATGCTAGCGACACTATCATATACGTGAGCCAAAATGCGCAAACGGTCCCGGGCAAAGGTAAGGCGACACCCGTGGGAATACCGTGCGTGAGGCCGCAAGGTGATATGAGGTGTTACCGGCTAGATCGATGTGACATCGAGTCGGGGTCCTGACAGCGTTGGTATCAGAGCCGGACTGCCTGTAGGTTCTCCAAGCCAAACTGGTCGATGTTGAGTCTAGAAATTCTTTAGTTATATGTAGGGGAATTGCTTGTGGGTTGGAACGTAAGGCTCTTTTTACTCCTTTATCTTATGACATTCTGATCTGAGTCAGTCCATTCTTCCACCGGGGTTTAAGGAATTAGGACCTATTCTCTCTATCAGGATCACGTGTTACTAATCAGTAGTACCTTATAAGTTTGATGGATACAAGCCTAGTTCAGTTCTACTACCACATTATGTTGTTAGAATGGATCCAGAACTTTGATATGATGATGTTGAGGGTGTACGAAGTCCTTTGCCAAATGTCTCAAATCCTTCTTGAGCATTTACAGCTGTTATGCTGCCGAAATTTTGCTAGAAATTCTAATGCCTTTGCATTATGATTGTGCTTTCAGATGGCCACTCGCGACCTCAATCAAGTGGTTCGCCTGACTCGATGCCTAGATGTACCCGGCCATACTGCCAAGTTGGTCAGGGTAATGACTGAGGCTGGATACCGCTGGTATCCTGAGTACACGGTCGAAGAGCAATTCCGAGACTTTAATCAAAGCCAGTATCTCTGCACTGTCAGGATATTTCCATCTTATCCTGGATCCACCGAGCCTCTTCACTGCTCTTATGGACTCGGGGTTACCATTGAGATGGCTGTGCAGGACGCCGCCTAATCTATGATGACCATTATGCGAGTCAGATCTGGTATATTTCGGGACTCTGATTTCCGATATATGCCAGGATCACTTCCGGGAGCACAAGGGTATCTCCAGGCTATTTATGCTGACCCCACTCAGGAGGATTCACGGACTCGCACCACTGCTGAGATGCTCGAGGATAAGGACCGTGAAAATCGGGCCTTGAGGTTAGAGCTCTTCAATACCCGTGGTGACCACTGGGCCACTTTGACTCGGTTCGCACCGGCGGTGCAAGCTGGATATTCAGATATGTGCGATCTCTATCCTGTGAGATCTGCTCTGCCAGACGTGATGGTTTGGCGTGATGTAGGAGGCATCACCCCACCTCGCGGTCCCCGCAGGCCACCGTCTGTTGGTCCAAGGCCTCATCCTAGCCCCTATGGTCCACAAGCTCCGCGAGATCGTCTGTTTCCGGATGATCATGTTGAGCTTCCAGGCTATGGAGGTGACTTCTACGAGGACTACTACGGATCGGTCTGAGTTAGCGGTAGTATCACTAGTTCGCACTAGCTGTGTCTTCTATCGTCCCGCGTGACTCGTGGGATATGACCTAGCTTGTACTCTTTCCGGAGGTGTAGGAAAATAATGTATAGGAGCTTGGGATGCCTCCGATGAGATGTAATCCTCTTTTCACCGTAATAGTACTTGTTTGGTCTTGTACTAAACCCTGTATGGTGTGTATGACGATGGAATAAAGAAGCAGTTTCTGTATCTACCATGTCATACGGATGATCATCTTGCATTCCGAGTTATTCCTTACATTTTGTATCCTATGTTGGAATTTTATCATCCTGACAAATCGTTGTCTTGTTTACCTAGGATGGTCAACACGCGCGCTAACCCTGCTTCTCAAGAGCAGGCCGAAGGCAGTGAAGCCAGGGATGCAAATCTGCCTCATCCTCCTTCACTAGCCGAGGTTATGATGGAAGCTGAGAGAAACAAGCGGGAGACCAACCGTTTGTTGGAGCGTATTGAACAGAACACAGCACACCATCAGAGGACTAACGTGGTGTCACTCAGTGATTTTATCAAATTGCATCCACCTACGTTCCACCACTCTGTCGAGCCTCTCGACGCTGATGACTGGCTTCGCAGTATCTCTCACAAACTGCGTTCCGCGCTGGTAGCGGAGGCTGACAAGGTCACCTTTGCTGCATATCATCTTGAAGGCCCCGCCAGTCTATGGTGGGAGAATTATGGAGCTATGCGCCCAGCGGGCCATGTCACTACTTGGGCTGAGTTCAGTGAGGCTTTCCGTGAACATCATATTCCGGAGGGTCTCATGGACCGTAAACGTGAAGAATTTTGCAGTTTCACCCAAGGCCGACTTTCTGTGGATGCTTACAGCAGGGAGTTTGGTAATCTCGCACGATATGCAATTGAGGAAGTGTCTACTGATGCCAAGAAGCAAGCAAGGTTCCGTAAGGGACTTAGTCCTGAGCTTCGTCGTGACCTCCGTCTGCATGAGTGCACATCTTTTCAAAAACTGGTCAACAAAGCCATCAGTGCTGAAACTGGTCAGACTGACTATGACGCAACACGCAAGCATGGCCGTGATATGGGTTCCTCATCCGGTGCTGGTCCTCAGAAGCGCCGCGTGTGGGTACCCAACACCGCCCTGCCACCCAGGTTCACACCGAGGCCATCCTTTCAGGCGCCTCGCCCTGTTCAACAGTCTGCACCGGCCAAGCCCTATGGGGGTCCATCTAACAATGCTCCTCCACGTACCAGTTCCGTGACTTGTTTCAAGTGTGGGGAATCTGGTCACTATATGCGTGAGTGTCCCCAGACCAACCCCAACGAGTCTGCTAAAGTTGTTGGCCGTGGCAAGCCGACAGGAAAAATATTCCACGCCAAGCCGGTCACCGCTTCACGTGGCCATGTCAACTGTATCTCTGCCGAAGAAGCTCAAGAGGATCCCAACGTCGTTCTCGGTACGCTTCTTGTCAATTGCCACCCGGCATCTGTTCTTTTCGATACAGGAGCCTCTCATTCTTTTATATCTGATAATTATGCTCGTTTGCATAACGTCGCATTCGGTGATATGCCAACCTCTATGGTAATTCAAACTCCGGGATCCAAATGGCAAACTTCTAGAGTAAGCCATGGAAATGAAATCCAAGTCGACAGACTTGTTTTCCTTGCCTCTTTGATAGCCCTTAAATTTTCAGATATTAATATCATTTTGGGTATGGACTGGATGTCAGCTCATCATGCCAAAATTGATTGCTTCTCTAGGACTGTTCAACTCACTCACCCTTCGGGCAAGATAGTCAATGTCTTGACCCGAATAGCCAAGCGACAATTATATTCTCTTAACGCCAGCCCTTTGCCAGACCTTGACGATGTTCCGGTAGTCCGTGACTTTCCGGATGTCTTTCCAGAGGAATTGCCAGGTGTTCCACCTGACAGGGATGTTGAGTTTGTAATAGACCTCATTCCAGGAACCGTTCCGATTGCTAGAAGACCTTATAAGATGGCACCCCTAGAACTAGCCGAGCTTAAGAAACAACTCGATGAGTCCTTGAAAAAGGGTTTCATCCGACCTAGCTCATCTCCGTGGGCTTGCCCCGTCCTATTCGTCAAGAAGAAGGATGGTACGGACCGGATGGTTGTAGATTACCGACCTGTCAATTTGGTCACAATCAAGAACAAATATCCGCTTCCCAGGATCAACGACCTGTATGATCAGCTCGCTGGATCCTCAGTCTTCTCCAAGATGGATTTGAGGTTGGGCTACCATCAAATCAAAATTAGAAACGGGGACATCCCTAAAACGGCCTTTGTTACTCGTTACGGCCAATACGAGTACACCGTCATGTCCTTCAGTTTAACCAACGCTCCAGCCACCTTTTCTCGGTTAATGAACTCAATCTTCATGGAGTATTTGGATAAATTCGTCGTGGTTTACCTCGATGATATACTCATCTACTCCAAGAACGAGGAAGAACATGCCGAACATCTAAGGCTAGTGTTGCAGAAACTTCGAGAACATCGCCTTTATGCCAAATTTTCTAAATGTGAATTCTGGTTGTCAGAAGTGACCTATCTGGGTCATGTAATATCTGGTAAAGGTATTGCTGTTAACCCTGAGCGAGTTCAAGCCATCCTTAATTGGACTCCACCTGAATCGGTCAAGCAAGTTCGGAGTTTTCTGGGCTTAGCGAGCTATTGTCGTCGCTTTGTCGAGAACTTCTCCAAAGTTGCCAAACCTCTAACCGAACTCCTCAAGAAAGATAAGAAGTTCGAATGGACTCCACAATGTGAGCACAGCTTTCAGGAACTGAAAAGACGCCTGACCTCTGCTCCCGTACTGGTACCGCCAGACTTCTCCAAGGACTTTGTTATCTACTGCGACGCCTCGCGACAAGGACTAGGTTGCATTCTCATGCAAGATCGACACGTAATTGCTTACGCTTCACGGCAATTGCACCCACATGAGGAGAATTATCCTACTCATGATCTAGAGCTTGCAGCCGTAGTCTATGCACTTAAGACATGGCGACATTACCTCCTCGGTAATCGTTGCGAAATATTCACTGATCACCAAAGTCTGAAGTACATCTTCACCCAACCGGATTTGAATCTCAGGCAAAGACGTTGGGTCGAGTTGATCACAGATTTCGACTTAGGAATAACTTACACCCCAGGGAAAGCCAACGTCATGGCTGATGCGCTAAGTCGTAAATCTTATTGTAACAATCTGATGTTACAACAAAGTCAACCGCTTCTCCATGAGGAATTTCGGAAGCTTAACCTTCACATTGTACCTCAAGGTTTTCTTTCCACCTTGGTGGTAAAACCTACCATTACGGATCAGATTATCAAAGCACAGAAGGTAGATCCGGGAATTTCCCGCATCAAAAGAAACATCCAGAAAGGAATTGCGAATTGCTTCTCCATTAACGATCAAGGGGTCGTATACTTCGGGAATCGACTAGTGGTTCCCAAAGTGCGAAACCTGAGGCGATTGATCCTTAAGGAGGCTCATGAATCTCCTCTCACCATTCATCCCGGTAGTACTAAGATGTATCAGGACCTACGCCAGAGGTTCTGGTGGACTAGGATGAAGAGAGAAATTGCTCAGTATATTGCAAATTGCGACGTCTGTCGTCGTGTAAAAGCAGAGCACCAACGGCCTGCTGGCACCCTTCAACCCTTAGCTATTCCTGAATGGAAATGGGATAAAATTGGTATGGATTTCATTACCGGTTTTCCCAGGACCAAGAGAGGGAATAATGCTATTTTCGTCGTGGTCGATCGTCTTTCCAAAGTAGCCCATTTCCTACCTGTTCGAGAGTGTATAACCGCTAGTCAGCTGGCAGACTTATACATCTCCCGAATAGTGTCCCTCCATGGTGTTCCTCTGGAAATTAACTCGGATCGAGGAAGTCTTTTCACCTCTCGATTTTGGGAAAGTTTCCAAAATGCTATGGGAACCCGTCTCTCCTTTAGCACCGCCTTCCACCCTCAGTCGAGTGGTCAAGTGGAACGCGTCAACCAGATTCTAGAAGACATGCTTCGAGCCTCTGTTATCTCATTCGGAATGGACTGGGAAAAGTGCCTTCCATTTGCCGAATTCGCTTACAACAACAGCTATCAATCTAGCTTGGGTAAAGCCCCTTTTGAATTTCTCTATGGACGACGGTGTCGAACACCCCTTAACTGGTCAGAGACCGGGGAAAGACAATTCTTTGGCCCGGATATGATTCAGGAAGCAGAAGAACAAGTTCGTATCGTTCGTGAAAAGTTGAAAACAGCCCAATCTCGTCAAAAGAGTCAATATGACCGAAAACATAAGGCTATGACTTTCGAGGTTGACGAGAAGGCTTATCTTCGGGTCACCCCTCTGAAGGGAACCCATCGTTTCGGTATCAAAGGCAAATTGGCTCCTCGTTACATTGGACCTTTTCGCATTCTCGCCAAACGAGGGGAAGTTGCCTACCAGTTGGAACTACCTCCGCATCTCTCCAGAGTCCACGATGTCTTCCACGTTTCTCAACTCAGGCGTTGCTTCTCGGATCCTATCCGTGGAGTGGACCACGAAACGCTTGATCTCCAAGATAACCTTACATATCGAGAGTACCCCGTTCGTATCCTCGATCAGGCCGAACGTATCACCCGACGTCAGAATATCAAGTTCCTCAAAGTTCAGTGGTCTCATCATTCTGAGGATGAAGCAACTTGGGAAAGGGAGGATCGTCTTCGACTCGAGTACCCCGCCTTCTTCTCGGAGGAACCCAAATCTCGGGACGAGATTCTTTTGAGTGGGGGTGAGTTGTCACACCCTAGCTAGTCATGCATTAGAGTGTTGCATCATGTTTACTCTTTCATCAGAAACTTGAAATGGGGATGACAGAACCCCCAGTCCCCTCTGAAACCAACTAGGGTTACTAAAATAATTTTCAATGAACCTGAAATGCCCTTCTAAAATGCCCATCATTTTTGTCTTGGTTCAGAACCTCTGCCAAAAGTGGTGCACATTTTCCTAGGCCATCCTAGGGTTTTTGAATTAAATCATAAATATTTGAATTTGGGCATTCAAAATTATATAAAATATTTAAATGCTCAAATATCTCCAAACTAAAATGTTTCATGTTGGAAATAATCCAACTATGGACCAGGAGTAATTTGGTGATTTTTGAAGTTGCCTAGGTATTTTATTAAATTCAACAAAGTTGCAGATATATTAAATAAAAACAGAAACAGAAAAAAAAGGGGAAAACTTACCTGGCGCCACCGCAGGCCCACCAGCCAGCCCACCTGGCCGGCCCAGCCCGGCCACCGCTCCAGCGAGCTGCTTGGCTCGCCAGGCAGGCAGCCAAGGTGCTCGGCGGCGGCACCGCAGCTCGCCACGCAGCTGCACGCCGCCCTGCCTCCCCCTCTCGCCGCCCTGATGGCCTGGACGAGCTCCACGTCGCGCCCCGACCCTCCTGGACACCTCCATTCGCCCCCAGTTCCTCTCCCTCGCGCTCCCACGCCATGGCTGACGCCACCGTCGCCGCACCTCCGCCGTAGCCGTGCTCCCCTTCGTCTCCACGCCGCGCCACCGTGTCCAGAAGCTCCGCCGTCCTCCACTTCTTCGAGCTAGTCGAGCCCCGAGCGCTCGCGTGCCCCGAAGCCGCCGCACCAACCTCGCCTGAACCGCCATCGCCGGAGATCCCCTTCGCCGTCGCCGCCGCAGCAGCTCGTCCCCGACCACGCCGTCCTCTCCATCAAGACCGCAGTGAGCTGGGCTAACTTCCCCTTCCTCTCTTTCTCTCTCTTGTGCACCACAGCGAGCACACCAGGCTCACCCACACGCGCCATCGCGGACCTCGTCGCCGACGTGCTTCCGGCCACACTCCGGCCACAAGATGGTGTCCATCTTACTCACCGAGTCCCACAACACCTAGCTAGCCACTCCACGAGCCTCACCGACCCCTCTAGCGCCAAGTTCATCTTTGACCGAACCCCGGTGGCCGCCAAAGTCGTCGCCGGCGCCAACTCCGGCCACCCCGACCCCAACGGACTCCGCCAAGAGCTGCGGTTTGTCCTCAGCTCCACTCCGGTGGTCTCCGTGGCCCATTTGGTGGCCGAAATGGCCAAAACCACTCCCGCCGCCGCGTCGGGCTCGCCGGCGGCTAAACGCCGGCGTCGCTGGCTTTGACGTTGACCACGGGTGGGCCCTGGTTGACTCCCCTGAGTCAATGACAGGTGGGGCCCAGCCCTGTTAATTATACAGGATTAGTTTTAATTAAATCTTAATTAAAATAACCACCCTGACATGCGGGACCCACTGTCAGGTTTGACCAGACCTGTTCCGTTGACCTGCTGACGTCACACTGACGTCAGGCTGACGCAGTAATTGATTTTCTGGATTTAATTTAAATCAGGAAATTCCAGAATATTATTTAAACTTCAAAAATTCATAACTTTTATTCTGTAACTCCAAATTGGACAAATTATATATGAAAAATGATCAGAAAAATCCAATCTATCCATTTGTACTATTTTCATGCATGATCAAACAAGTTAAATTGATGTTTCAAGCAGAACAAGGAAAAGCACTTTAAAAGGCCATATTTGAATTTGAAATTTGAATCCTTGATTCAAATTTGTTCAAACCCTTCTGGTTTTAGTTGCATTAGCCCAACACACTCATATTGCCATGTTTCATGCATGCATCATATTGTTGCACATTGTTTGGTGATGGTTGTGTATCGGTGTCCTTTGCGACAGGTTCTGCCTCCGAGGAGTACCGTGATTACCCTAACGAAGAACCGTATCAGTGCATCGACCCATCAGGCAAGCAACCAACCATTTGATCATATCGATACAATCCCATGTTCTCGCTCCTGCTCTCTTTTACTGCATTAAGACAACGCGTTTCAAACTGCTGTGTGCTACGGTAGTTGAACCCATTTTCTCTGCATGACCTGTCATTGCCACAGTAACTAGATGAAACCCACTAGCATGTGTAGGAGTTGTTTGAGCCATATGTATGTGTTGTTCCTACCTTGCTATGCCTGCTATGCTTAGAGTCGTGTCAGGTCTGGTTCATCTGGGTGATGGGCTAGAGTGAAATGTTTATGTCGGTAATGAGAGTGGTGTGGTGAACACGATTTGGTAAAGGTATCGATGAGAGGCCATGTAGGAGTACATGGTGGGTTGTTTCATTGAAGCCGACCTTAAGCACTGAGATCTGTATGTGTGATTTAAGAATCAGCTACTACCATGCATTGGGCCCGAAACCAATGGACCCTCTCGGCTTCTTATTCACCCTAGTTCTCCGTCCAGGAGTTGCAAGTAGTTTCTGGTGTTTGTAGCCTACTGGAGGCCGTGGACAGCGCTGACCGTAGGGGTGGGCTATGATGTGGTAGGTACATGGCACGGTGTACCGAATACCCGTTAGGTATCTCGGGAACCCTGTTCACATCGTTCGGGGCCGTATGGGAAACCTCGGCCGGACTCCCTGCGGATGGAACCTGGATAGGCGATAAACCTGGACTGGAGGCTTAGGTGGTTAGGTAGGTCGTGGCCGACACCCATGTTGGGCTTCCGCTTGAAGGTTGCCGAGTACATGTCGTGTAAACGACGGTAAGTGGTGAGAGCGTGTATGAAGGAGTACACCCCTGCAGGGTTAACATGATCTATTCGAATAGCCGCGTCCGCGGTAAAGGACTACTTGGTTGCCTATACAGTTCATAGACAAGTAAATGGAAACTGTTAAAAGCCTCAAGATAAGTGTGAGTGCCGAGGATGGCTCTTCCGTAGGAAGATGGAGGTGGATCCTCGGTAGTGTATTGAAGTGGTGAGTAGTGGACTCGTGTGCGCAAAACCATTTCAAGTTGGAGTATCGTAGGATAGTCTAGCCAAGAGTCAAAGCTGGCTTGCTGCAATAACTCCACCAACCCTTCTTGATAATATGCATGTATGTAGGATCTGATGTAAGTCTTGCTGAGTACCTTTGTACTCATGTTGCTATAATTACATTTTTACAGAAGACGCTGCAACCCCTTCTGATGGGTTCTATGTAGACGTTGACATCAACGAGTAGGCTAAAGACCCGGGTGGTGACCCTGAGCTTGTGAAGGACCTTGTAGTATAGCTAGGCTTTCCAAGCCTCCTTTATTTTACTAGTTGTCTGTACTCAGACAAGTTACTTCCGCTGCTGGTTTGTATGACTGTATGACTTGTATGTTGGGTCGTGAGACCCGTACCTTTGTGTATGTTATGTATGGCCCTCTGAGCCTTAAATAAAGTACTTGTGTCGTAGAGTCATGTTGTGATGCTTCGTTGTATTTGCACATATCGAGCATATTGTGTGTATGATTGAAATGCTTGGTACGTGTGGGATCTGACTATCTAGTTGTTTATCTTTAGTAGCCTCTCTTACCGGGAAATGTCTCCTAGTGTTACCACTGAGCCATGGTAGCTTGCTACTGCTCTGGAACACTTAGGCTGGCCGGCATGTGTCCTTCTTCGTTCCTGTGTCTGTCCCTTCAGGGAAATGTCACGCTTTGAGTACCGGAGTCCTGTTAGCCCGCTACAGCCCGGTTTACCGGAGTCCTGCTAGCCCAGTGCTACAGCCCGGACCCATTTGCTGATGACCGACACGTTCGAAGCTGGGTCATGGATGCCTGTCCCTGTAAGTCTGTGCCACTTTGGGTTTACGACTAGTCATGTCAGCCCGGGCTCTTTATCATATGGATGCTAGCGACACTATCATATACGTGAGCCAAAATGCGCAAACGGTCCCGGGCAAAGGAAAGGCAACACCCGTGGGAATACCGTGCGTGAGGCCGCAAGGTGATATGAGGTGTTACCGGCTAGATCGATGTGACATCGAGTCGGGGTCCTGACAATAAGGGTGTCCTGAAGGGTGCCCGCATTATAGCGGGTGAATGCTCCAAAGATGTAATTTTTTAGTAGACTCGCATTTGTTATCCTGTACGCTGAAAACTTTGTTCATATGCGCTAAGCAACGCTTGTTAATTTAAAATATTACCTTCTGTGCGGCCGTTTATCAAATTTGAGAGATGGCGAGTCGTTGGCTTCAGCCCCCATGCCACAAGTGCTGGGGTGTTCGGGATAAACTTGAGCGCTCTTGTTCCCATTCTTGGGTCCTTTCGAGGGAGGCGTTCAACACAACGAACGAGGCAACCAGACTATAATGCTTGAACACTCTCACTTAGCCATAGAATTCTATAATTTTAAATTTTGGTGAAGCCCCTAGTATTCGGAAGACCGAGTTCAGGGCGCTATCCACGCCTTGGCCGGACAATGTCGACTCCTCGCTCTAAGCGGCATGAGTCTTTAGGGACCCGAAAAACCTCTCGAACAGCGACCGGCTCTCGCCCTATCATGACGGTCAGTTTTAGCTTTCTCCACTGAGGTGCTCAACCCAGCTCAACCGGGGCGCAATCGCAGTGGTTCTCCCAGCGCTACCTTAGCCGATATAACGGAACGTAAGGTACCAAAACATGGGAGCCGGGCAAACCCAACTATTGACCCAAGACATGATTCGGAGCCGATGCATATAATGTATAAGTTCGGGCTGCCGCACTTGTGAAAGTGTTCGGACTTATCACACCATGTTTTGGGGTACTTAAGCCCCTGGTGTATTGACCGTACCAAATTGTACGGGTGCAACATGTCATAGATGAACATTTATAAAGAAAAAGGAAATGCAATAATAAGCAGAAGCTATGTATTGTTTTTTCAAAAGATACTGCAATGAAAGCAGAATGATACAAATAGTGCGATAAGCAAGGAATGGGACTATTTAACATGCCCCCTCCAGGGGTAGGCTATGGGATAGTATGTAAAACAGGTATACTGCTCGTAATAGAGACCACCTGGACACTCGACGTAGCTTTTCTGCTTCCCTAGCTGTTGCATCGTGAGTTCGGCGATTCTACTGCCGGACAGGGCTTCTGGAAAACGGAGTCCTGAGAATAAGAAAAAAGAAAAAAAGGAATAACACAATTGGGAGCCCCTTGTGTGGTTGAGCCGCACTCTGGGCATGCCGTGGTCGTGCCCCTCCCCCTATGCCCATGGTATCTCCAGAGCGTAGTTATGTACGCGCGGTACTGGTTTCGCGATTTCGCGAGGGCTGGGGTTGGGGCCGCATTGCTAAGCGTGCTCGGAATGTGCCAGGCGGTCTTGTTGTAGGTTACTCCAGGCACGCTTGACGGTGTCCGGACGTTTAGTAGTCAGACTCGAAAATTGCCTTAAAACGCTACTTTGTACTTCCGCCGCGAGGGCCGCCGTATGCTCCTCCGTTCGGAGAGAGTGTTCGGTGTTTCCATTGACCGTGATTACTCCTCGAGGGCCTGGCATCTTGAGCTTAAGGTATGTGTAGTGCGGCACCATATTGAACTTTGCAAATGCGGTTCGTCCGAGCAGTGCGTGATAGCCGCTGCAGAACGGGACTATGTCGAAGATTAATTCCTCGCTTCGGAAATTATCCGGGGATCCGAAGACCACTTCAAGTGTAATTGAGCCTGTACAGTTGGCCTCTACACCTGGTGTGACGCCTTTAAAGGTCGTTTTTGTGGGTTTAATCCTTGAGGGGTCTATGCCCATTTTGCAAACTGTATCCTAGTAAAGCAGGTTCAGGCTACTGCCGCCGTCCATCAGGACTCTAGTGAGGTGAAATCCGTCGATGATTGGGTCAAGAACCAATGCAGCGAATCCGCCATGGCGGATGCTAGTGGGGTGGTCCCTTCGATCAAAAGTGATCGGGCAAGAGGACCACGGGTTGAACTTTGGGGCAACTGGCTCCATCGCATATAGGTCCCTTAGTGCACGCTTTTGCTCCCTTTTGCGTATGTGGGTTGCGTATATCATGTTCACTGTCCGCACTTTGTGGGGGAAAGCCCTTTTGTCCTCTATTGGTCGGCGGCTGGGGCTCCTCCTCGTCATCGCTATGCAGCCCCTTGTCGTTGTTTTCGGCACTTAACTTGCCTGCCTGCTTGAATACCCAACAATCCCTGTAGGTGTGGTTGGCTGGTTTTTCGGGGGTGCCATGTATCTGGCACAAGCGATCGAGTATGCGGTCCAAATTGGACGGGCCCTGAGTATTTCTTTTGAACGGCTTTTTCCGCTGACCGGGTTTAGAGCCTCTGAATTCCGCATTGACTGCCGTATCTTCAGTATTATCACCGTTAATGCGGCGCTTGTGCTTGTTGCGACGCCACCTGCCATTGCTGTCCTTGGTATCCGAACTACCATGGTTTTTGGTCAGGTTGTTACTGCGAGCTAGCCAGCTGTCCTCTCCCGCGCAGAAGCGGCTCATGAGTGATGTGAGGGCTGCCATGGATTTCGGCTTTTCCTGTCCTAGGTGCCGGGCAAGCCACTCGTCGCGGATGTTATGTTTGAAGGCTGCAAGGGCCTCTGCATCCGGACAGTCAACGATTTGATTTTTCTTGGTTAAGAACCGTGTCCAGAATTGTCTGGCTGATTCATCTGGCTACTGAATTATGTGGCTTAGATCATCAGCGTCTGGTGGTCGCACATATGTCCCCTAGAAGTTATCAAGGAATACGGCTTCCAGGTCTTCCCCACAACCAATTGATTCTGCTGGCAAGCTGTTGAGCCAATGCCGAGCCGGTCCTTTAAGCTTGAGTGGGAGGTATTTGATGGCGTGTAGATCATCACCGCGGGCCATGTGGATGTGAAGGAGATAGTCCTCGATCCAAACCGTGGGATCTATTGTGCCGTCGTATGATTCAATGTTTACGGGTTTGAAACCCTCGGGGATTTGATGATCCATTACTTCGTCTGTGAAGCATAGTGGGTGTGCGGCGCCTCTATATTGGGCTATATCACGACGTAGCTCAAATGAGCTTTGTCTACTGTGTTCGGCCCGGCCGGAATTGCTGTATCCGGCGTGATGATTGTCATCACGTATCATGGGGTGCCCACGCGATCCGTAGATCGATCTTATATTCCTTGCCTTGTCCTCCAATATGTCTCGCAAGTCTGGCGCATTTCCCCGTGGCTTTGTACTTTTCGAGCGACGCTGGGGTGCGGCTTTAGTGGAGGGCCTAGAGGCCTCTTTGTCGCGGCCACAAGGTGGCCGGTCGGCCGCATCATGCGCTGGTGATGTAGGTTTGGGTGCTTCTTCCTCTAATTGGGGTAGCAGCCTGCGTTTTGGGTAGCTCTTGGAGGGGCGATCGAGTTTATACTCTTCGGCTGCGAGGACTTCGGTCCATCTATCAGCTAGCAAGTTTTGGTCAGCTCTAAGCTGTTGCTGCTTTTTCTTAAGGCTGCTTGCCGTGGCCATAAGCCTGCGTTTGAAACTCTCTTGTTCAACGGGATCCTCGAGCACGACAAATTCGTCGTTGTCGAGGCTTGCTTCATCTTCGGAGGGAGGCATATAATTATCGTCCTCGACCTCTCTGTCTGCCGCTCTATCATGAGGGCTGGCTTCTCCCTCCTCCTGTGCTGAATCCTACTGGAGGGGGTTGTCTTCGGCACTGTCCGGGGTGTTATTATCTCTCGTGCCGGAATCGCCATTTTTGTTGTCGCAGGATTTAGAGCGGCACCGCTGACGCCAGCGCTTGGGCTGTTTCTTGGAGGGGTCATCCTCCGCTGTTCCATTGCCATTCCCATCTTTTGGGGTGTCCACCATGTATATGTCGTATGACGAGGTGGCCTTCCAGTGTCCTGTGGGCGCTGGTTCTTGGTTGTCTCCAGCATCGTCGTCCATACCGTCGATGTCTTCGGAGTCGAAGTCGAGCATGTCTGTTAAATCATCGACAGTGGCTACAAAGTGGGTGGTGGTTGGGTGTTGAATTTCTTCGTCGTCCGCATCCCAACCTTCCTGACCATAGTCCGGCCAGGGCTCTCCTGATAAAGAGAGAGACGTTAGTGAATTCAGGATGTCACCAAAGGGCGAGTGCTGAAAGATGTCCACGGCAGTGAACTCCATAACCGGCGCCCAATCGGATTTGATTGGCAGAGGCGCGGGAGTTTCGGAGTCTAGAGAGGAGTCCGGCACCTTGGAGTCACGGGCTTTGCAAAGGACAAGGATGGTGTTCGGCTCAATCGTCGTAGAGATCGTAACCCCCGAGGCGGTGTCCAGCCACTTGTCCTTGATCGGCGAAGTCGGCTCCAAGCTAAGGGTCGGGGCGGACTCTGGTGTGGCCTCCAGGGCACGGTTCGGCGGCAGAGCTAGATCATACCCATCGAGACAGTGCGGCGCGCTTGGCTGTGGCTCAAATCCGTCGAAGATCGAGTCTCTGCGGACGTCAGCCGTGTAGTTCAAACTCCCAAATCTAACCTGATGGCCAGGGGCGTAGCTTTCGATCTGCTCCAGATGGCTGAGTGAATTGGCCCACAGTTCAAAGCCGCCGAATACAAAGATCTGTCCGGGGAGAAAAGTCTCGCCCTGGACCACGTCGTTGTTGATGATCGAAGGAGCCATCAGGCCTAAAGGTGACGACACAGAGGAACTCTCAATGAAAGCACCAATGTCGGTGCCAAAATCGGCGGATCTCGGGTAGGGGGTCCCAAACTGTGCGTCTAGGCGGATGGTAATAGGAGACAAGGGACGCGATGTTTTTACCCAGGTTCAGGCCCTCTCGATGGAGGTAAAACCCTACTCCTGCTTGATTAATATTGATGATATGGGTAGTACAAGAGTAGATCTACCACGAGATCAGAGAGGATAAACCCTAGAAGCTAGCCTATGGTATGATTGTTGTTCGTCCTACGGACTAAAACCCTCCGATTTATATAGACACCGGAGAGGGTTAGGGTTACACAGAGTCGGTTACAATGGTAGGAGATCTACATATCCGTATCGCCAAGCTTGTCTTCCATGCCAAGGAAAGTCCCATCCGGACACGGGATGCAGTCTTCAATCTTGTATCTTCATAGTCTAGGAGTCCGGCCAACGGTGATAGTTCGGCTATCCGGACACCCCCTAATCCAGGACTCCCTCACCGGCTCCTGTGATGACTACACCAATTAGTGAGGAAGTTGATGATATTGATCATGAAACTTCAGATCAAGTTACTACCAAACCTCGTAGGTCGACCAGAGTAAGATCCTCACCATAATGGTACGGTAATCCTATTCTGGAGGTCATGTTACTTGACCATGGCGAACCTACGAACTATGAGGAAGCGATGATGAGCCCAGATTCTGCAAAATGGCTTGAGCCCATGAAATCTGAGATGGGATCCATGTATGAGAAAAAAGTATGGACTTTGGTTGACTTGCCCGATGATCGGCAAGCCATCGAGAATAAATGGATCTTCAAGAAGAAGACTGACCCTGATGGTAATGTTACTATCTACAAAGCTCGACTTGTTGCAAAGGGTTTTCGACAAGTTCAAGGGGTTGACTACGATGAGACTTTCTCACCCGTAGTGATGCTTAAGTCTGTCCGAATCATGTTAGCAATTGCCGCATTTTATGATTATGAAATTTGGCAAATTGATGTCAAAACTGCATTCCTGAATGGATTTCTGGAAGAAGAGTTGTATATGATGCAGACAGAAGGTTTTGTCGATCCAAAGGATGCTAACAAAGTGTGCAAGCTCCAGCGATCCATTTATGGACTCGTGCAAGCCTCTCGAAGTTGGAATAAATGCTTTGATAGTGTGATTAAAGCATATGGTTTTATACAGACTTTTGGAGAAGCCTGTATTTACAAGAAAGTGAGTGGGAGCTCTGTAGCATTTCTAATATTATATGTGGACGACATAATATTGATTGGAAATGATATAGAATTTCTTGATAGCATAAAAGGATACTTGAATAAAAGTTTTTCAATGGAAGATCTCGGTGAAGCTGCTTATATATTGGGCATCAAGATCTATAGAGATAGATCAAGACTCTTAATTGGACTTTCACCAAGTACATACCTTGATAAAGTTTTGAAGAAGTTCAAAATGGATCAAGCTAAGAAAGGGTTCTTGCCTGTAATACAAGGTGTGAAATTGAGTTAGACTCAATGCCCGACCATTGCAGAAGATAGAGAGAAAATGAAAGATGTTCCCTATGCTTCGGAAGTGGAGTACATAGCTGCTTCGGAAGCAGCAAATGAAGGAGTCTGGATGAAGGAGTTCATATCCGATCTAGGTGTCATACCTAGTGCATCGGGTCAAATGAAAATCTTTTGTGACAATACTGGTGCAATTGCCTTGGCAAATGAATCCAGATTTCACAAGAGAACCAAGCACATCAAGAGATGCTTCAATTCCATCCGGGACCAAGTCCACGTGGGGGACATAGAGATTTGCAAGATACATACGGATCTGAATGTTGCAGACCCATTGACTAAGCCTCTTCCATGAGCAAAACATGATCAGCACCAAGGCTCGATGGGTCTTAGAATCATTACTGTGTAATCTAGATTATTGACTCTAGTGCAAGTGGGCGACTAAAAGAAATATGCCCTAGAGGCTATAATAAAGTTATAATTTATTTCCTCATATCATGATAAATGTTTATTATTCATGCTAGAATTGTATTATCCGGAAACATAATACATGTGTGAATATATAGACAAACATAGTGTCACTAGTATGCCTCTACTTGACTAGCTTGTGAATCAAAGATGGTTAAGTTTCATGACCATAGACATGATTTGTCATTTGATTATCGGGATCACATCATTAGGAGAATGATGTGATTGACTTGACCCATTCTGTTAGCTTAGCACTTGATCGTTTAGTATGTTGCTATTGCTTTCTTCATGACTTATACATGTTCCTATGACTATGAGACTATGTAACTCCCGCTTACCGGAGGAACACTTTGTGCTAACAAACATCACAATGTAACTGGGTGATTATAAAGGTGCTCTACAGGTGTCTCCAAAGGTACTTGTTGAGTTGACGTATTTCGAGATTAGGATTTGTCACTCCGATTGTCGGAGAGGTATGTCTGGGCCCTCTCGATAATGCACATTACTATAAGCCTTGCAAGAAATGAAGCTAATGACTTAGTTACGTGATGATGCATTACGTAACGAGTAAAGAGACTTGCCGGTAACGAGATTGAACTAGGTATTGAGATACCGACGATCGAATCTCGGGCAAGTAACATACCGATGACAAAGGGAACAACGTATGTTGTTATGCGGTTTGATCGATAAAGATCTTCGTAGAATATGTGGGAGCCAATATGAGCATCCAGGTTCCACTATTGGTTATTGACCGGAGACGTATCTCGGTCATGTCTACATAGTTCTCGAACCCATAGGGTCCGCACGCTTAAAGTTAGATGGCGGTTATATTATGAGTTTATGTGTTTTGATGTACCGAAGGTTGTTCGGAGTCCTGGATGTGATCACGGACATGACGAGGAGTCTCGAAATGGTCGAGACATAAATATCGATATATTGGATGACTATATTTGGACACCAGAATGGTTCCGGGTGAGATTGGGACAATACCGGAGCTCCGGGAGGTTATCGGAACCTCCCGGGAGGTATATGGGCCTTAATGGGCTTTAGTGTAAAGGAGGGGAAAGGAGCAAGGGAGGGGGCGCACCCCCCCCCAAGCCCAATCCGAATTGGGAGGGGGGCGGCCCCCCCTTTCCTTCCTCCCTCCTTCCTCTTCCTTCCCTCTCCCTCTCCAAATAGGAAAAGGAGGAGTCCTACTCCCAGTGGGATTAGGACTCCCCCCTTGGGCACGCCTCCTCCCCGTGGCCGGACCCCTCCTCCACTCCTTTATATACGAGGGAGGGGGCACCCCATAGTGACAGCAATTGATCATTGATCTCTTAGCCGTGTGCGGTTCCCCCCTCCACCATAGTCCTCCTCGATAATATCATAGCAGTGCTTAGGTGAAGGCCTGCGTCGGTAGAAACATCATCATCGTCACCACGCCATCCTGTTGACGGAACTCTCCCTCGAAGCTCGGCTGGATCAGAGTTCGAGGGACGTCATCGAGCTGAACGTGTGCAAGAACTCGGAGGTGCCGTGTATTCGGTACTTGATCGGTCGGATCGTGAAGAAGTATGACTACATCACCCGCGTTGTGCTAACGCTTCCCCTTTCGGTCTACGAGGGTACGTGGACACTCTCCCCTCTTGTTGCTATGCATCACCATGATCTTGCGTGTGCGTAGGAAATTTTATGAAATTACTACGTTCCCCACCACCTGATGTGTTCTCAGTGCCAAATATTCTCAAATATTCCAGAAAAAATCATATTAAATTTGCAGGGCATTTGGAGAATTTTTATTTTCGAGGTATTTTTTATTGCATGGATAATTCAGAAAATACTTATTTTTGCTTTATTTATTCTAAGTAACAGAAAGTAAAATGAGGGTACAGAAGGTTGTGTCTTCGAATCTACTAACAAGGTTGATCAAGTCTTGTTAACGAACTCATTCTGAATAACATGGAACCAAAGAAATTTCGAAATGACACTAGGTTACCTCAACGGGGATATGCGCATCCCCAATAATAAGAATATCATGTTTCTTCTTGACAGTAGGAAGAGGAAATTCAAAACCTCCAATAATGATAGTTGGAATTTTTCCAATAGAATTGATGTTATGAACTTGAGGTTGTTTCCTTGGAAAGTGTACCGTATGCTCATTACCATTAACATCAAAGGTGACATTGCCTTTGTTGAAATCAATAACAGCCCCTGCAGTATTCAAAAAGGGTCTACCCAGGATAATCGACATACTATCGTCCTCGGGAATATCAAGAATAACAAAGTCTGTTAAGATAGTGACGTTTGCAACCACAACAGGCACATCCTCACAAATACCGACAGGTATAGCAGTTGATTTATCGGCCATTTGCAAATATATTTCAGTAGGTGTCAACTTATTCAATTCAAGTCTACGGTATAAAGAGAGAGGCATAACACTAACACCGGCTCCAAGATCACATAAAGCAGTTTTAACATAGTTTCTTTTAATGGAGCATGGTATAGTTGGTACTCCGGGATCTCCAAGTTTCTTAGGTATTCCACCTTTAAAAGTATAATTAGCAAGCATGGTGGAAATTTCATCTTCCGGTATCTTTCTTTTATTTGTAACAATATCCTTCATGTACTTAGCATAAGGATTAACTTTAGGCATATCAGTTAAGCGCATACTAAGAAGATAGGTCTAATCATTTCAGCAAAGCGCTCAAAATCCTCATCATCCTTTTTCTTGGATGGTTTAGGAGGAAAAGGATGGGTTTCTGAACCCATGGCTCTCTTTCTTTACCGTCCTTCCTAGCAATAAAGTCTCTCTTATCATAACGTTGATTCTTTGATTGTGGGTTATCAAGATCAACTGCACGTTCAATCTCTACATCAATATTATTGCTAGGTTGAGCATCAACATGAACATTATCATTAACATTATCACTATGTTCATGTTCATCACCATATTATGTCTCAGCATCAGAAATAGAAATATCATTCGGATTCTCAGGTGTGTCTATAACAGGTTCACTAGAAGCATGCAAAGTCCTATCATTTTTCTTTTTCTTCCTTTTAGAAGGACTAGGTGCATCTACATTATTTCTCTGAGAATCTTGCTCAATTCTCTTAGGGTGGCCCTTAGGACACAAAGGTTCCTGAGTCATTTTACCCGTTCTAGTTGCTACTCTAACAGCAAAGTCATGTTTATTATTTAATTCATTGAGCAAATCGTTCTGAGCCTTATGTACTTGTTCTGCTTGAGTGTTAACCATAGAAGCATGTTTACTAATGAGTTTAAGTTCACCTTTAACTCTAGCCATGTAATCACTCAAGTGTCCAATCATATAAGCATTTTGTTTCAATTGTCTACCAACATAAGTATTGAAATTTTCCTGTCTAGCCATAAAGTCATCAAATTCATCCAAGCATTGGCTAGCACACTTAGTAGACGGGATTTCAACTTCATCATATCTGTCGAGATAATTTACCTTTACTACCTGTGTCGGGTCATTAAGACCATGTGTTTCTTCAATAGGTGGTATATTAAGACCATGTATTTCTTCAACAGGAGGTTAATTCTTAACATCTTCAGCCTTAATACCTTTCTCTTTCATAGATTTCTTTGCCTCTTGCATATCTTCAGGACTGGGAAATAAAACACCCCTTTTCTTCAGAGTTGGTTTAGGAATCGTCTTAGGAGTTGGCTCAGGAATTGTCTCAGGAGTTGGCTCAGGAAGTGTCCAATTATTTTCATTAGCCAACATATTATTCAATACCAATTCAGCTTGATCGACTGTTCTTTCCCTGAAAACACAACCAGCGCAACTATCCAAGTGGTCCTTGGAAGCATCAGTTAGTCCATTGTAAAAGATATCAAGTATTTCATTTTTCTTAAGACGATGATCAGGCAAAGCATTAAGTAATCGGAGAAGCCTCTCCCAAGCTTGTGGGAGACTCTCTTCTTCAATTTGCAAAAAATTATATATTTTCCTCAAAGCAGCTTGTTTCTTATGAGCAGGGAAATATTTAGCAGAGAAGTAATAAATCATATCCTGGGGACTACGCACACAACCAGGATCAAGAGAATTAAACCAAGTTTTATCATCACCCTTTAGTGAGAATGGAAATATCTTAAGAATAATAGTAGCGAGATTTCTCATCATTAGTGAACAGGGTGGCTATATCATTCAATTTAGTAAGATGTGCCACAACAGTTTCAGATTCATTGCCATAAAAAGGATCAGATTCAACCAAAGTAATTATCTCAGGATCGACAGAGAAATCATAATCCTTATTAGTAACAAAGATAGGCGAAGTAGCAAAAGCAGGGTCATATTTCATTCTAGCATTTAGACATTTCTATTTCAATTTAGCTAATAACTTCTTAAGATCAGATCTATCATTGCAAGCAAGAAATCTCTAGCAGTTTCTTCACCCATAACATAACCCTCAGGAACAACAGGCAATTCATATTGGGGGGGAAACCTTCATTATCACTGATAACCCACAAGTGTAGGGGATCGCAACAACTTTCAAGGGTAAAGTAAGCAACCCAAATTTATTAATTCGACACAAGGGGAGCCAAAGAATATTCTTGAGTATTAGCAGTTGAGTTGTCAATTCAACCACACCTGGATAACTTAGTATCTGCAACAAAGTATTTAGTAGCAAAGTAGTATGATAATAAAGGTAAGGGTAGCAAAAGTAATGTTTTTGGGTTTTGTAGTGATTGTAACAATAGCAACGGAAAAGTAAATAAGCGAAGCACAAGATGTGAAAAGCTCGTAGGCATTGGATCAGTGATGGATAATTATGTCGGATGCGATTCCTCATGTAATAGCTATAACATAGGGTGACACAGAACTAGCTCCAATTCATCAATGTAATGTAGGCATGTATTCCATAAATAGCCATATGTGCTTATGGAAAAGAACTTGCATGACATCTTTTGTTCTACCCTCCCGTGGCAGCGGGGTCCTAGTGGAAACTAAGGGATATTAAGGCCTCCTTTTAAAAGAGAACCGGACCAAAGCATTAACACATAGTGAATACATGAACTCCTCAAACTACGGTCATCACCGAGAAGTATCCCGGTTATTGTCACTTTGGGGTTGTCGGATCATAACTCATAATAGGTGACTATAGACTTGCAAGATAGGATCAAGAACACACATATATTCATGAAAACATAATAGGTTCAGATCTGAAATCATGGCACTCGGGCCCTAGTGACAAGCATTAAGCATATCAAAGTCATAGCAACATCAATCTCAAAACATAGTGGATACTAGGGATCAAACCCTAACAAAACTAACTTAATTACATGGTAAATCTCATCCAACCCATCACCGTCCAGCAAGCCTACGATGGAATTACTCACGCACGGCGGTGAGCATCATGAAATTGGTGATGGAGGACGGTTGATGATGACGACGGCGACGAATCCCCCTCTCCGGAGCCCCAAACGGACTCCAGATCAGCCCTCCCGAGAGAGATTAGGGCATGGCGGCGGCTGCTACCTCTTGAGCACTGCGTTGGATTCCCCGAAGAGGAGAGGATGATGCAGTAAAGTAGCGTAAGTATTTCCCTCAGTTTTTGAGAACCAAGGTATCAATCCAGTAGGAGACCACGCACAAGTCCCTCGTACCTACACAAAACGATAGCTACTCGCAACCAACGCGATTAGGGGTTGTCAATCCCTTCACGCTCACTTACGAGGGTGAGAACTGATAAAGATGATAAATAATATTTTTGGTATTTTTGATAGATAGATGCAAAGTGAAAAGTAAAAGGCAAAGTAAAAACAAAGCAAGTAATAAAGCGATAGAGATTGATATGATGAGAATAGACCCGGGGGCCATAGGTTTCACTAGTGGCTTCTCTCAAGAGCATAAATATTCTACGGTGGGTGAACAAATTACTGTTGAGCAATTGACATAATTGAGCATAGTTATGAGCATATCTAGGCAATGATCATGTATATTGGCATCACGTCCAAGACAAGTAGATCGAAACGATTCTGCATCTACTACTATTACTCCACTCATCGACCGCTACCCAGCATGCATCTAGAGTATTAAGTTAAAAACACAGTAACGCCTTAAGCAAGATGACATGATGTAGAGGGATAAATTCATGCAATATGATAAAAACTCCATCTTATTATCCTCAATGGCAACAATACAATACGTGCCTTGCAACCCTTTCTGTCATTGGGTAAGGACACCGCAAGATCGAACCCAAAGCTAAGCACTTCTCCCAATGCAAGAACTACCAATCTAGTTGGCCAAACCAAACAGATAATTCGAAGAGACTTGCAAAGATAACTCAATCATACATAAAAGAATTCAGAGAAGATTCAAATATTTTCCATAGGTAATCTAGATCATAAACCCACAATTCATCGGTCTCAACAAACACAACGCAAAAAGAAGATTACATCGAATAGTTCTCCACAAGAGAGGGGGAGAACATTGTATTGAGATCCAAAAAGAGAGAAGAAGCCATCTAGCTACTAGCTATGGACCCGAAGGTCTGAAGTAAACTACTCACACTTCATCGGAGGGGCTATGGTATTGATGTAGAAGCCCTCCGTGGTAGATGCCCCCTCCGGCAGAGCTCCGGAACAGGCCCCAAGATGGGATCTCGTGGATACAGAAAGTTACGGCGGTGGAATTCGGTTTTCGGCTCCTCTTCTAATTTGTCGGGGGTACGTAGGCATATATAGGAGGAAGGAGTACGTCGATGGAGTAGCAGGGGGCCCACGAGGTAGGGGGCACGCCCAGGGGGGCGCCCTCTACCCTTGTGACCGCCTCTTTTGTTCCTTGCAGCAGGGTCCAAGTCTCCTCGATCACGTTCGGTGAGAAAATCACGTTCCCGAAGGTTTCATTCCGTTTGGACTCCGTTTGATATTCCGTTTCTTCGAAATACTGAAATAGGCAAAAAAACAGCAATTCTGGGTTGGGCATCCGGTTAATAGATTAGTCCCAAAAATAATATAAAAGTGGAAAATAAAGCCCAATATAGTCCAAAATAGTAGATAAAGTAGCATGGAGCAATCAAAAATTATAGATACGTTGGAGACGTATCAGCGGCTCCGTATCGTAAAACGCGATGAAACTTTCTCTCTGATTTTCTTTCTCTGTGAGACGGAATATATGGAGTTGGAGTTGAGGTACGCGGAGCCTCATGGGGCCCACGAGACAGTGGGTGCGCCCAGGGGGAGGGCGCGCCACCCACCCTCGTGGACAAGGTGTGGGCCCCCTAGTCTTGATTCTTTCTCCAGTATTTTTTATATTTTCCGAAAAGTGCCTCCGAGGATTTTCAGGACATTTCGATAACTTTTGTTTTCTACACATGAAACAACATCATAGCAGTTCTGCTGAAAACAGCGTCAGTCCGGGTTAGTTTCATTCAAATCATGCAAGTTAGAGTCCAAAACAAGGGCAAAAGTGTTTGGAAAAGTAGATACGTGGAGACGTATCAACTCCCCCAAGCTTAAACATTTGCTTGTCCTCAAGCAATTCAGTTGATAAACTGAAAGTGATAAAGAAAAACATTTACAAACTCGGTTTCCTCTTGTTGTTGTAAACATGCAAAGCCAGCATTCAGGTTTCAGCAAATATTATGAACTAACCATACTCGCAATAACACTTCGTTCTCACAATTACTCATATCAATGGCATAATTAGCTAGCGAGCAATAATAATAAAACTCGGATGACAACACTTTCTCAAAACAATCATAACATGATATAACAAAATGGTATCTCGCTAGCCCTTTCTGAGACTGCAAAACATAAATCCAGAGCACCTTTAAAGATCAAGGACTGACTAAACATTGTAATTCATGGTAAAAGAGATCCAGTCAAGTCATACACAATATAAACCAATAATAATGAATGCAAATGACAATGTGCTCTCCAGCGGGTGCTTTTAATAAGAAGGGTGATGACTCAACATAAAAGTAAATGGATAGGCCCTTCGCAGAGGGAAGCAGGGATTTGTAGCGATGCCAGAGCTCGATTTTAAAAGAGAGATTGAATAACATTTTGAGCGGCATACTTTCGCTGTCAACGCAACAACTATGAGATGGTTGTATCTTCCATACTACATGCATAGGCAGTTCCCAAACAGAATGGTAAAGGTTTATACTGCCCCAACCACCAACAAGCATCAATCCATGGCTTGCTCGAAACAACGAGTGCCTCCAACTAACAACAACCCTGGGGGAGTTTTGTTTAATTATTTTGATTTGCTTTTAATCTTTTTGAATCATGGGACTGGGCATCCCAGTTACCGGCCCTTTCTCGTGAATGAGGAGCGGAGTCCACTCCTCTTGAGAATAACCCACCTAGCATGGAAGATATAGGAAGCCCTAGTTGTAACATGAGCTACTTGAGCGTACAAAACAGAATTTCATTTGAAGGTTTGGAGTTTGGCAGATACAAATTTACTTGGAACGGCAGGTAGATACCGCATATAGGAAGGTATGGTGGACTCATATGGAACAACTTTGGGGTTTAAGGAGTTTGGATGCACAAGCAGTATTCCCGCTTAGTACAGGTGAAGGCTAGCAAAAGACTGGGAAGCGACCAACTATGAGAGCGACAACAGTCATAAACATGCATTAAAACTAATCCACACTGCATACAAGCATGAGTAGGATATAATCTACCATGAACATAAATATCATGAAGGCTATGTTGATTTGTTTCAACTACATGCGTGAACATGTGCCAAGTCAAGTCACTCAATTCATTCAAAGGAGGATACCATCCCATCATACCACATCATAATCATTCTAATAGCATGTTGGCACACAAGGTAAACCATTATAACTCATAGCTAATCAAGCATGGCACAAGCAACTATAATCTCTAAATGTTATTGCAAATATGTTTACTTCACAATAAGCTAAATCAGGAACGATGAACTCATCATATTTACAAAAACAAGAGAGGTCGAGTTCATACCAGCTTTTCTCATCTCAATAAGTCCATCATATATCGTCATTATTGCCTTTCACCTGCACGACCGAACGATGTGTATAATAATAATAGTGCACGTGCATTGGACTAAGCTGGAATCTGCAAGCATTCAACTCAAAAGAGAAGATAGGGTAATATGGTCTCTAAGTTAAATAAACAATCATGCATAAGAGAGCCACTAAGCATTTTCAATATGGTCTTCTCGACCCCAAAGAAAAGAAAAGAAAATAAAACTATTTACACGGGAAAGCTCCCAACAAGTAAAAGAAGAACGAGAAATCTTTTTGGTTTTCCATTTTAATTCTACTACAAGCATGGAAAATGAACTAACTATTTTTTTTGGTTTTTCTTAAGGTTTATCAAACACACAAGAATAAAACTAGAAAAAGAAATTTAAACTAACATGGATAATACAATGAAAGAGTATGAGCACCGACGACTTGTGTGTGAACATGAATGTAAAGTCGGTGAGAAATACGTACTCCCCCAAGCTTAGGCTTTTGGCCTAAGTTGGTCTGATACCAAGGACCGCCTGGCTGATATCCATAGTTGTAGCTGGGGTCGTACTGAGATGCAGTAGTAATCGCCTCCTGAGCTGTGGCATGTTGGCGAGCTGCCTCCGCTCTCCCCTCGTGTTCATCTGCTTCCTCCCTGGTAACAACATATCTTCCTTTTGCCTGATAATTAAAAAGGAGAGGAGCAGGAAGAGTAACATGGACGACGTTGTGTCTGTTATAGATTAGTCGATAATGGAGGAATTGTTCATTCCTCCTAAGAAAATGATGATTGACCATAGCATCATAATCTAAATAAGCAGGAGGTATCATCATATCCCCCTCTCGTGGGGCTATACGAAGATGATTGGCCACACGGGTTGCATAAATTCCTCCAAATAAATCTCCAGCTCTACCATTATTCTGCAACCTACGTGCAACTATTGCCCCCAAGTTATAACCTTTATAACCTAACACAGCACTCTTGAGGACACAGAGATCAGGGACACACATATGACATGCTTCATCTTTACCGTTAATGCATCTACCAATGAAGAGAGCAATATAATGTATAGCAGGAAAATGAATGCTTCCTATGGTAGCTTGTGCTATGTCCCTGGATTCTCCCACAGTAATACTAGCAAGGAAATCTCTAAATTCAGATTTGTGAGGATCATTAATATTACCCCACTACGGAAGTTTGCAAACAGTTGTGAAATCCTCTAAGTCCATGGTATAAGATGTATCATAAATATCAAATAGGACACTAGGAGAATTACGCGTACAGTTATATTTAAACCTCCGCACAAAGGAATCAGTCAATTGATAGTATTGAGGACACTTATCTTGTAAGAAGTCCTCCAGCTCAGCATTACGCACATATGCGTCAAATTCCTCCTTAAAACCTGCTTTGACCATAAAATCATCGGATGGCCACTCACAAGCTCGTACATCCGCGTCCCTCGGTAATTCAACATCTTGCTCACGCATAGCAATCCTGGGCCCTTTCTTTACCGAGGAACCACCTTGGTACATTCTCCTAGACATAATTATTTTCTGAAAAATTTCTAAAATTTTAGTAACTTCAAAATAAAAGTGAATAAAACTAAACAAGATTGATAGCAACTACTCCTACAAGTGCCTAGAACCTATATCATGCATTAGAATGCTTGGAACCTCATAAATTTAACATGCAAGCTCAAGAACATGGTCACCTATGCAGCAAAAATTTGCAATGGATAAAGCACTAGAACAAAACTATTTGGACCAATGGAGGAGTCACATACCAAGCAACAATCTCCCAAAGCAGTTTTGTGAATGGAGCTTTGAGCAAGGAGATCGAAAATCGCAGCAAAATGAGCTAGAACTCTGCTTGAGCTGGATGGGGATTTTTTTGGGTAGAAGATGAAGTGTGTGGGTGCTGGCATAAGTGGAGGGGGGCCACCAGGGGCCCACGAGACAGGGTGGCGCGCCCAGGTGGGGTGGGCGCGCCCTCCACTCTCGTGGCCTGGTGCTTGCCCCTCCTGCAGTGATTTCAGTGCCTAAAATCCTCAAATATTCCATAAAAAATCATACTAAATTTGCAGGGCATTTGGAGCACTTTTATTTTCGGGAATTTTTTTTATTACATGGATAATTCAGAAAACAGACGGATAATAATATTTTTGCATTATTTATTCTAAATAACCGAAAGTAAAAAAAGGGTACAAAAGGTTGTGCCTTCTAGTTTCATCCATCTCAGGATCATCAAAATGAATCCAGTAACAAGGTTGATCAAGTCTTGTTAACAAACTCATTCCAAATAACACAGAACCGGAGAAATTTCGAATAACACTAAGTTACCACAATGGGGATATGAAAATCCCCAACAATAAGAATATCATACTTTTTCTTGACAGTAGGGAGAGGAAATTCAAAACCTCCAGTAATAATAGTTGGAACTTTTCCAATAGAATTAACGCTATGAACTTGAGATTGTTTCCTCGGAAAGTTTACCGTATGCTCATTACCATTAACATGAAAAGTGACATTGCCTTTGTTGCAATAAATAACAGCCCCTGCAGTGTTCAAAAAAAGGTCTACCAAGGATAATCGACATACTATCGTCCTCGGGAATATCAAGAATAACAAAGTCCGTTAAGATAATGACATTTGCAACTACAACAGGCACATCCTCACAAATACCGACAGGTATGGCGGTTGATTTATCAGCCATTTGCAAAGATATTTCAATAGGTGTCAACTTATTCAATTCAAGTCTACAATATAAAGAGAGAGGTATAACACTAACACCGGCTCCAAGATCACATAAAGCAGTTCTAACATAGTTTCTTTTAATGGAGCATGGTATAGTTGGTACCCCTGGATCTCCAAGTTTCTTTGGTATTCCACCCTTAAAAGTGTAATTAGCAAGCATGGTGGAAATTTCATCTTCCGGTATCTTTCTTTTATTTGTAGTGATATCCTTCATATACTTAGCATAAGGATTTACTTTAAGCATATCAGTTATGCGCATACTAAGAAGATAGGTCTAATCATTCCAGCAAAGCGCTCAAAATCCTCATCATCCTTTGTCTTGGATGGTTTAGGAAGAAAGGGCATGGGTTTCTGAACCCATGGTTCTCTTTCTTTATTGTACTTCCTAGCAACAAAATCTCTCTTATCATATCGTTTATTCTTTGATTGTGGGTTATCAAGATCAACTGCACGTTCAATCTCTACATCAATATTATTGCTAGATTGAGCATCAACATGAACATTATCATTAACATTATCACTATGTTCATGTTCATCACCATATTATGTCTCAGCATCAGAAATAGAAATATCATTCGGATTCTCAGGTGTGTCTATAACAGGTTCACTAGAAGCATGCAAAGTCCTATCATTTTTCTTTTTCTTCCTTTTAGAAGGACTAGGTGCATCTACATTATTTCTCTGAGAATCTTGCTCAATTCTCTTAGGGTGGCCCTTAGGACACAAAGGTTCCTGAGTCATTTTACCCGTTCTAGTTGCTACTCTAACAGCAAAGTCATGTTTATCATTAACATTATCACTAGGTTCATGTTCATCACCTGATTGTGTTTCAGCATCAGAAATAGAAATATCATTGGGATTCTCAGGTGTGTCCACAACAGGTTCATTAGAAGCATGCAAAGTCCTATCGTCTTTCTTTTTCTTCTTTTTGGAAGAACTAGGTGCTTCTAAATTATTTCTCTGAGAATCTTGCTCGATTCTCTTAGGGTGGCCTTCAGGATACAAAGGTTCCTGAGTCATTCTACCAGTTCAAGTAGCCACTCTAATAGCAAAGTCATTTTTATTATTTAATTCATCAAGCAAATCATTTTGAGCTTTAAGTACTTGCTCAGCTTGAGTAGCAACCATAGACGCATATTTGCTAATGAGTTTAAGTTCACCTTTAACTCTAGCCATATTATCGCTCACGCGTCCTATCTCGAAAGCATTATTCTTTAACTCTCTACCAACATAAGCATAAAAACTTTCTTGTCTAGCCATAAAGTCATCAAATTCATCTAAGCATGGGCTATGAAATTTAGTAGAGGGGATTTCAAATTTATCATATCTATAGAGAGAAGTTACCTTTCCTACCTGTGTCGGGTTATCAACACAATGTGGTTCTTCAACAGGCGGTATATTAAGACCATGCATTTCTTCAGTAGGTGGTAAATTCTTAACATCTTCAGCTTTAATACCTTTTTCTTTCATTGATTTCTTTGCCTCTTGCATATGTTCAGTACTGAGAAATAAAACACCTCTCTTCTTCAGAGTGGGTTTAGGAATAGGCTCAGGAGTTGGCTCAATTGGTTCAGGAATTGCCTCCGGAATTGGCTCAGGAAGAATCCAATTATTTTTATTAGTCAACATATTATTCAATAGTAATTCAGCTTCGTCGACTGTTCTTTCCTTGAAAACACAACCAGCACAACTATCCAAGTAGTCCTTGGAAGCATCGGTTAGTCCATTATAAAATATATCAAGTATTTCATTTTTCTTGAGAGGATGATCAGGCAAAGCATTTAGTAATCGGAGAAGCCTCCCCCAAGCTTGTGGGAGACCCTCTTATTTGATTTGCACAAAATTATATATTTCTCGCAAGGCAGCTTGTTTCTTATGAGCAGGGAAATATTTAGGAGAGAAGTAATAGATCAAATCCTGTGGACTACGCACACAACCAGGAGCAAGATAATTGTACCAAGTCTTAGCATCACCCTTTAATGAGAATGAAAATATCTTAAGGATATAAAAATAGCGAGATTTATCATCATGAGTAAACAGGGTAGCTATATCATTCAACTTGGTAAGATGTGCCACAACAGTTTCAGATTCAAAGCCATAAAAAGGATCAGATTCTACCAAAGTAATAATTTCAAGATCAACAGAGAATTCATAATCCTTAACAGTAACACAGAAAGGTGAACTAGCAAAAGCAGGGTCAGGTTTCATCCTAGCATTAAGAGACTGCTGCTTCCATTTAGCTAATAATTTCTTAAGATCATATCTATCATTGCAAGCAAAGATAGCTCTAGCAGCTTCTTCCTTCATAACATAACCCTCAGGAACAACAGGAAATTCATAATCCTTCGGAGAACTATCATCATCACTATCATCCATAATAGCATCTTCAATAATTTCGTTCTCTCTAGCCCTAGCAAATTGTTCATCAAGAAATTCACCTAATGGCAAAGTAGTATCACGCACAGAAGTAGTTTCATCATAAGTATCATCCAAAGCAGAAGTGGCATCATCAATAACATACGACATATCAGAATTCATAGCATTAGCAGGTTTAGGTGTCGCAAACTTACTCATAACAGAAGGAGAATCTAGTGCAGAGCTAGATGGCAGTTCTGTTGGGGTACGTAGCAGAAATTCAAAATTTTCTACGCATCACCAAGATCAATCTATGGAGATTCTAGCAACAAGAGAGGGAGAGGATGAGCATCTTCATACCTTTGAAGATCGCTAAGAAGAAGCGTTACAAGAACGCGGATGAAGGAGTCGTACTCGTAGCGATTTAGATCGCGGTTGATTCTGATCTAAGCACCGAACAACGGTGCCTCCGCGTTCAACACACGTACAGCCCAGGGATGTCTCCTCCTTCTTGATCCAGCAAGGGGAGAGGAGAAGTTGAGGGAAAACTCCGACAGCACGACGGCGTGGTGGTGATGGACCTCGTGGTTCTCCGGCAGGGCTTCTCCAAGCACTACGGAGGAGGAGGAGGTGTTGGAGGAGGGAGAGGGCTGCGCCAGGGGAAGGGTGCGGCTGCCCTCTCTCTCCCTCACTATATATCGGGGGAAGGGAGGAGGGGGAGGCACCCTAGGGTTCCCTAGGGGAGGGGCGGCGGCCACAGGGGAAAACCTAGATGGGTTTGGGCGCCCCCACCCGCTAGGAAACTTGCCCCCAAGCCGGGAGGGGCGGCTGCCCTAGGGGTGGCGCCCCCACCTCTCCTGGCTACGTGAGATGGGGAGGGAGGGGCGCTCAGCCCCTTAGTGGGCTGATGTGCCCCCTCCCCTTGGCCCATAAGGCCTCCCAACGCTTGTTGGGGCCTCCGAAACCCCTTTCGGACACGCTCGTCATCACCTGGTACCCCCGAAACAATTCCAGACTCCAATACCCTTCGTCCAATATACCGATCTTCACCTCCGGATCATTCTGGCACTCCTCGTCATTTACCATGATCTCATCCGAGACTCCAAACAACCTTCGGTAACCACATACTATTTCCCATAACAACTCTAGCGTCACTGAACCTTAAGTGTGTAGACCCTACGGGTTCGGGAACCATGCAGACATGACCGAGACACCTCTCCGGCCAATAACCAATAGCGGGATCTGGATACCCATATTGGAGCCCACATGTTCCACGATGATCTCATCGGATGAACCACGATGTCAAGGATTCAAGCAATCCCGTATGCAATTCCCTTTGTCAATCGGTATGTTACTTGCCCGAGATTCGATCGTTGGTATCCCAATACCTCATTCAATCTCGTTACCGGCAAGTCACTTTACTCGTTCTGTAATGCATGATCCCGTGACTAACTACTTACTCACATTGAGCTCATTATGATGATGCATTACCGAGTGGGCCCAGAGATACCTCTCCGTCACATGGAGTGACAAATCCCAGTCTTGATTCGTGCCAACCCAACAGACACTTTCGGAGATACCCGTAGTGCACCTTTATAGCCACCCAGTTACGTTGTGACATTTGGCACACCCAAAGCATTCCTACGGTATCCGGAAGTTGCACAATCTCATGGTCTAAGGAAATGATACTTGACATTAGAAAAGCTTTAGCAAACGAACTAAACGATCTTGTGCTATGCTTAGGATTGGGTCTTGTCCATCACATCATTCTCCTAATGATGTGATCCCGTTATCAATGACATGCAATGTCCATGGTCAGGAAACCATGACCATCTGTTGATCAACGAGCTAGTCAACTAGAGGCTCACTAGGGACATGTTGTGGTCTATGTATTCACATATGTATTGCGGTTTCCGGTCGATACAATTATAGCATGAACAATAGACAATTATCATGAACAAGGAAATACAATAATAATCATTTTATTATTGCCTCTAGGGCATATTTCCAACAGTCTCCCACTTGCACTAGAGTCAATAATCTAGTTCACATCACTATGTGATTGTAACGAGTCCAACACCCATTGGGTTTGATCATATCTCGCTTGTGAGAGAGGTTATTAGTCAACGGGTCTGAATCTTTCAGATCCGTTTGTGCTTTACAAATCTCTATGTCATATCCTAGATGCAGCTACCACGCTCTATTTGGAGCTATTCCAAATAACTGTTCTACTATACGAATCCGGTTTACTACTCAGAATAATCCGGATTAGTGTCAAAGTTTGCATCGGCGTAACCCTTTACGACAAACTCTTTTACCACCTCCATAATCGAGAAAATTCCTTAGTCCACTAGTTACTAAGGATAAGTTTGACCATTGTCTTGTGATCCATTCCTGGATCACTCTTGTACCCCTTGACTGACTCATGGCAAGGCACAGTTCAGGTGCGGTACACAGCATAGCATACTATAGAGCCTACGTCTGAAGCATAGGGGACGACCTTCGTCCTTTCTCTCTCTTCTGCTGTGGTCATGTCTGGAGTCTTACTCAATATTCACACCTTATAACACAGCCAAGAACTCCTTCTTTGCCGATCTATTTTGAACTCCTTCAAAATATTGTCACCGTATGTATTTATTTGAAAGTACTATTAAGCGTTTTTGATCTATCTTTATAGATCTTGATGCTCAATGTTCAAGTAGCTTAATCCAGGTTTTCCATTGAAAAACACTTTTCAAATAACCCTATATGATGTCTAGAAATTCTACATCATTTCTGATCAACAATATGTCAATAACATATACTCATCAGAAATTCTATAGTGCTACCACTCACTTCTTTGGAAATACAAGTTTCTCATAAACATTGTATAAACCCAAAATCTTTGATCATCTCATCAAAGCGTATATTCCAACTCCGAGATGCTTACTCCAGTCCTTAGAAGGATTGCTGGAGCTTTGCATACTTGTTAGCATCTTTCAGGATTGAAAAAACCTTCTGGTTGTATCACATACAACCTTTCCTCAAGAATATCGTCGAGGAAACAATGTTTTGACATCCTATCTGCAAGATTTCATAAATCATGCAGTAATTGCTAATATAATTCCAACAGACTCTTAGCATCGCTACGAGTGAGAAAGTCTCCTCGTAGTCAACTTCTTGAACTTGTCGGAAAACATCTTAACGACAAGTTGAGCTTTCTTAATGGTGATACTTACCATCATTGTATGTCTTCCTTTTAAAATCCATCTGTACCCAATAGCCTTACGACCATCAAGTAGTTCTTCCAAAGTCTACACTTTGGTTTCTAGACATGGATCCTCTCTCGGGCTTTATGGCCTCTAGCCATTTGTCGGAATCCGGGCCCACCATCGCTTCTCCATAGCTCGTAGGTTCATTGTTGTCTAGCAACATGACCTTCAAGACATGATTACTGTACCACTCTGAAGTAGTAAGCATCCTTGTCGACCTACGAGGTTTGGTAGTGACTTGATCCGAAGTTTCATGATCACTATCATCAGCTTCCACTTCAATTGGTGTAGGTGCCACACGAACAACTTCCTGTGCCCTGCTACACACTGGTTGAAGTGATGGTTCAATAACCTCATCAAGTCTCCACCATCCTCCCACTCAATTCTTTCGAGAGAAACTTTTTCTCGAGAAAGGACCCGTTTTAGAAACAATCACTTTTGCTTCCGGATCTGAAATAGGAGGTATACCCAACTGTTTTGGGTGACCTATGAAGATGCATTTATCCGTTTTGGGTTCGAGCTTATCAGGATGAAACTTTTTCACATAAGCGTCGCAGCCCCAAACTTTCAAGAAATGACAGCTTAGGTTTCTCTAAACCATAGTTCATACGGTGTCATCTCAACGGAATTACGTCGTGCCCTATTTAAAGTGAATGTGGTTCTCTCTAATGCCTAACCCATAAACGATAGTGGTAATTCGATAAGAGACATCATGGCATGCACCATATAAAATAGGGTGTAGCTATGACGTTCGGACACACCATCACACTATGGTGTTTCAGGCGGCATTAGTTGTGAAACAATTTCCACAATGTCTTAATTGTGTACCAAACTCGCAACTCAGATATTCATCTCTATGATCATATCATAGACATTTTATCTTCTTGTCACGACGATCTTCACCTTCACTCTGAAATTACTTGAACCTTTCAATAATTCAGACTCATGTTTCATCAAGTAAATATACTTAGCATCTACTCAAATCATCTTTGAAGTAAGAACATAACGATATCCACTGCGTGCCTCAGCACTCATTGGACAGCACACATCAAAATGTATTACTACCAACAAGTTGCTTTCTTGTTCCATCTTACTGAAAAACGAGGCTTTCAGTCATCTTGCCCATGTGGTATGATTTGCATGTCTCAAGTGATTAAAAATCAAGTGAGTCCAAACGATCCATCTGTATGGAGTTTCTTCATGCGTACATACCAATAGACATGGTTCACATGTCTCAAACTTTTCAAAAACAAGTGAGTCCAAAGATCCATCAACATGGAGCTTCTTCATGCGTTTTATACCAATATGACTCAAATGGCAGTGCCACAAGCAGGTGGTACTATCATTACTATCTTATATCTTTTGGCATGAACATGTGTATCACTACGATCGAGATTCAGTAAACCATTCATTTTAGGTGCAAGACCATTGAAGGTATTATTCAAATAAAAAGAGTAACCATTATTCTCCTTAAATGAATAACTGTATTGCGATAGACATAATCCAATCATGTTTGGGCTCAACGCAAACACTAAATAACAATTATTTAGGTTTAACACCAATCTGATGGTAGAGGGAGTATGCGATGCTTGATCACATTAAGCTTGGAAACACTTCCAACACATATCGTCATCTCACCTTTAGCTAGTCTCCGTTTATTCCGCAGCTTTTATTTCGAGTTACTAACACTTAGCAACCGAACCGGTATCTAATACCCTAGTTCTACCAGGAGTACTAGTAAAGTACACATTAATATAATGTATATCCAATATACTTATGTCTACCTTGCCAGCCTTCTCATCTACCAAGTATCTAGGGTAGTTCTGCTTCAGTGACCGTTCCTCTCATTACAGAAGCACTTAGTCTCGGGTTTGGGTTCAACCTTGGGTTTCTTCACTAGAGCAGCAACTGATTTGCCATTTCATGAAGTATCCCTTCTTGCCCTTTCCCTTCTCGAAACTAGTGGTTTCACTAACCATCAACAATTGATGCTCCTTCTTGATTTCTACTTTCGCGGTGTCAAACATCGCGAATATTTCAAGGATCATCATATATATCCCTGATATGTTATAGTTCATCACGAAGCTCTAGTAGCTTGGTGGCAATGACTTTGGAGAAACGTCACTATCTCATCTGGAAGATTAACTCCCACTCGATTCTAGTGATTGTTGTACCCAGACAATTTGAGTACAAGCTCAACGATTGAGATTTTCTCCCTTAGTTTGTAGGCTAAGAAACTCGTCGGAGGTCTTATACCTCTTGACGTGGGCACGAGCCTGAAATCCCAATTTCAGCCCTTTGAACATCTCTTATGTTCCGCGACGTATCAAAATCGTCTTCAGCGCCACAATTCTAAACCGTTTAACATTACTGAACTATCACGTAGTCATCAAAACGTGTATGTCAGATGTTCGCAACATCGACACACAACGTTTGAGGTTCAGCACACCGAGCGGTGCATTAAGGAGATAAGCCTTCTATGCAGTAATGACGACAATCCTCAGTTTATGGACCCAGTCCGCATAATTGCTACTATCAACTTTCAACTAAATTTTCTCTAGGAACATATCTAAAATAGTAGAACTAAAGTGCGAGCTACGACATAATTTGTAAAGACCTTTTGACTATGTTCATGATAATTAAGTTCATCTAATCAAATTATTAATGAACTCCTACTTAGATAGACATCCCTCTAGTCATCTAAGTGATACATGATCCGAGTCAACTAGGCCGTGTCCGATCATCACGTGAGACGGACTAGTCATCATTGATGAACATCTTCATGTTGATCGCATCTACTATACGACTCATGTTCGACCTTTCGGTCTCTTGTGTTCCAAGGCCATGTCTGCACATGCTAGGCTCGTCAAGTCAACCTAAGTGTTTCGCATGTGTAAATCTGGCTTACAGCCGTTGTATGTGAACATTAGAATCTATCACACCCGATCATCACGTGGTGCTTCGAAACAACAAACTTTCGCAACGGTGCACAGTTAGGGGGGACACTTTCTTGAAATTTTAGTGAGGGATCATCTTATTTATGCTACCGTCGTTCTCAAAAATAAGATGCATAAACATGATAAACATCATATGCAATCAAATAGTGACATGATATGGCCAATATCATTTTGCTCCATTTGATCTCCATCTTCAGGGCGCCATGATCATCATCGTCACCGGCATGACACCATGATCTCCATCATCATGATCTCCATCATCGTGTCTCCATGAAGTTGTCTCTCCAACTATTACTTCTACTACTATGGCTAACGGTTTAGCAATGAAGTAAAGTAATTACATTTATTCAGTGACGCGCAGGTCATACAATAAATAAAGACAACTCCTGTGGCTCCTGCCGGTTGTCATACTCATCGACATGCAAGTCGTGATTCCTATTACAAGAACATGATCAATCTCATACATCACATATATTTCATTCATCACATCCTTTTTGGACATATCACATCACACGACATATGCTGCAAAAACAAGTTAGACGTCCTCTAATTGTTGTTGCAAGTTTATTTACGTGGCTGCTATAGGTTTCTAGCAAGAACGTTTCTTACCTACGCCAAAACCACAACGTGATATGCCAATTGCTATTTACCCTTCATAAGAACCCTTTTCATCGAATCCGATCTGACTAAAGTGGGAGAGACTGGCACCCGCTAGCCACCTTATGCAGCAAGTGCATGTCAGTTGGTGGAACCTGTCTCACGTAAGTGTACGTGTAAGGTCGGTCCGGGCCGCTTCATCCCACAATACCGTCGAAACAAGATAGGACTAGTAACGGTAAGCATATTGAACAAAATCAACGCCCACAACTACTTGTGTTCTACTCGTGCATAGAATCTACGCAATAGACCTAGCTCTGATACCATTGTTGGGGAACGTAGCAGAAATTCAAAATTATCTACGCATCACCAAGATCAATCTATGGAGATTCTAGCAACAAGAGAGGGAAAGGATGAGCATCTTCATACCTTTGAAGATCGCTAAGCAGAAGTGTTACAAGAACGCGGATGAAGGAGTCGTACTCGTAGCGATTCAGATCGCGGTTGATTCCGATCTAAGCACCGAACAATGGTGCCTCCGCGTTCAACACACGTACACCCCGGGGACGTCTCCTCCTTCTTTATCCAGCAAGGGGAGAGGAGAAGTTGAGGGAGAAATCCGACAGCACGACAGCGTGGTGGTGATGGACCTCGTGGTTCTCCGGCAGGGCTTCACCAAGCACTACGAAGGAGGAGGAGGTGTTGGAGGAGGGAGAGGGCTGCGCCAGGGGAAGGGTGCGGCTGCCCTCTCTCTCCCTCACTATATATAGGGGGAAGGGAGGAGGGGGAGGCGCCTTAGGGTTCCCTAGGGGAGGGGCGGCGCCCACAGGGGAAACCCTAGACGGTTTTGGGCGCCCCCACCCGCTAGGAAACTTGCCCCCCAAGCCGGGAGGGGCGGCTGCCCTAGGGGTGGCGCCCCCACCTGAGATGGGGTGGGAGGGGCGCTCAGCCCCTTAGTGGTCTGATGTGCCCCCTCCCCTTGGCCCATAAGGCCCCCCAACGCTTGCCGGGGCCTCCGAAACCCCTTTCGGACACGCTGGTCATCACCCGGTACCCCCGGAACAATTCCAGACTCCAATACCCTTCGTCCAATATACCGATCTTCACCTCCGGATCATTCTGGAGCTCCTCATCATGTTCGGGATCTCATCCGAGACCCCGAACAACCTTCGGTAACCACATACTATTTCCCATAACAACTATAGCGTCACCGAACCTTAAGTGTGTAGACCCTACGGGTTCAGGAACCATGCAGACATGACCGAGACACCTCTCCGGCCAATAACCAATAACGGGATCTAGATACCCATATTGGCTCCCACATGTTCCACGATGATCTCATCGGATGAACCACGATGTCAAGGATTCAAGCAATCCCGTATGCAATTCCCTTTGTCAATCGGTATGTTACTTGCCCGAGATTCGATCGTTGGTATCCCAATACCTCATTCAATCTCGTTACCGGCAAGTCACTTTACTCGTTCCGTAATGCATGATCCCTTGACTACTACTTAGTCACATTGAGCTCATTATGATGATGCATTACGGAGTGGGCCCAGAGATACCTCTCCGTCTCACGGAGTGACAAATCCCAGTCTCGATTCGTGCCAACCCAACAAACACTTTCGGAGATACCCGTAGTGCACCTTTATAGCCACCCAGTTATGTTGTGACGTTTGGCACACCCAAAGCATTCCTACGGTATCCGGGAGTTTCACAATCTCATGGTCTAAGGAAATGATACTTGACATTAGAAAAGCTTTAACAAACAAACTACACGATCTTGTGCTATGCTCGGGATTGGGTCTTGTCCATCACATCATTCTCCTAATGATGTGCTCCCGTTATCAATGACATCCAATGTCCATGGTCAGGAAACCATGACCATCTGTTGATCAACGAGCTAGTCAACTAGAGGCTCACTAGCGACATGTTGTGGTCTATGTATTCACACATGTATTGCAATTTCCGGTCAATACAATTATAGCATGAACAATAGACAATTTATCATGAACAAGGAAATACAATAATAATCATTTTATTGCTGCCTCTAGGGCATATTTCCAACAAGTTCCTAACCTCCCCTCGTAGTTGAGAGACAGATCTTGGTTTTAGCGTCTTTCAAGTTCTTCATAGTGATCAACAGATATAAATCCCAAGTGACTCAGAGAATAGAGCTATGCTCCCCGGCAACGGCGCCAAAAATTAGTCTTGATAACCCACAAGTGTAGGGGATCGCAACAGCTTTCGAGGGTAAAGTATTCAACCCAAATTTATTGATTCGAGACAAGGGGAGCCAAAGAATATTCTTGAGTATTAGCAGTTGAGTTGTCAATTCAACCACACTTGGATAACTTAGTATATGCAGCAAAGTATTTAGTAGCAAAGTAGTATGATAATAAAGTTAACGGTAGCAAAAGTAATGTTTTTGGCTTTTGTAGTGATTATAACAATAGCAATGGAAAAGTAAATAAGCGAAGCACAAGATGTGAAAAGCTCGTAGGCATTGGATCAGTGATGGATAATTATGTCGGATGTGTTTCCTCATGTAATAGCTATAACAAAGGGTGACACAGAACTAGCTCCAATTCATCAATGTAATGTAGGCATGTATTCCGTAAATAGTCATACGTGCTTATGAAAAAGAACTTGCATGACATCTTTTGTCCTACCCTCCCATGGCAGCGGGGTCCTAGTGGAAACTAAGGGATATTAAGGCCTTCTCTTAATAGAGAACCGGACCAAAGCATTAACACATAGTGAATACATGAACTCCTCAAACTACGGTCATCATCGAGAAGTATCCCGATTATTGTCACTACGGGGTTGTCGGATCATAACACATAATAGGTGACTATAGACTTGCAAGATAGGATCAAGAACACACATATATTCGTGAAAACATAATAGGTTCAGATCTGAAATCATGGCACTCGGGCCCTAGTGACAAGCATTAAGCATAGCAAAGTCATAGCAACATCAATCTCAGAACATAGTGGATACTAGGGATCAAACCCTAACAAAACTAACTTGATTACATGGTAAATCTCATCCAACCCATCACCGTCCAGCAAGCCTACGATGGAATTACTCACGCACGGCGGTGAGCATCATGAAATTGGTGATGGAGGATGGTTGATGATGACGACGGCGACGAATCCCCCTATTCGGAGCCCTGAACGGACTCCAGATCAGCCCTCCCGACAGAGATTAGGGCTTGGTGGCGGCTCCGTATCGTAAAACGTGATGAAACTTTCTCTCTGGTTTTTTTCTCCGCAGGACGGAATATATGGAGTTGGAGTTGAGGTTGGCGGAGCCTCAAGGGCCCATGAGATAGGGGGCGCCCCCGGGGGGAGGGCGCGCCCCCCACCCTCGTGGACAGGGTGTGGGCCCCCTGGTCTTGATTCTCTCTCCAGTATTTTTTATATTTTCTGAAAAGTGCCTCCGAGGATTTTCAGGACATTCCGAGAACTTTTGTTTTCTACACATGAAACAACATCATAGCAGTTCTGCTGAAAACATCGTCAGTCCGGGTTAGTTTCATTCAAATCATGCAAGTTAGAGTCCAAAACAAGGGCAAAAGTGTTTGGAAATGTAGATACGTTGGAGACATATCAATCACTATCATCAATAATATTAGTTTCAAGAATCTCATTCTCTCTAGCCCTAGCAAGTTGTTCCTCAAGATATTCACCTAATGGCACAGTAGTATCAAGCATAGAAGTAGTTTCATCATAAGTATCAAGCATAGTAGAAGTGGCATCATCAATAACATGCGACATATCAAAATTCATAGCAGAAGCAGGTTTAGGTGTCGCAAGCTTACTCATAACAGATGGAGAATCTAGTGCAGAGCTAGATGGCAGTTCCTTACCTCGCCTCGTAGTTAAGGGAAAAATCTTAGTTCTTTCATCTTTCAAGTTCCTCATAGTGATTAGCAGATATAAATCCCAAGTGACTCAAAGAATAGAGCTATGTGACAACCCGCAAGTATACGGGATAGTTGTAGCCTCTTTCGATAAGTAAAAGTGTCGAACCCAACGAGGAGCTAAAGGTAGAACAAATACTCTCTCAAGTCCTATCGGCCACTGATACGACTCTACGCACGCTTGACGTTCGCTTTACCTAGAACAAGTATGAAACTAGAAGTACTTTGTAGGTGTGATAGGATAGGTTTGCAAGATAATGAAGAGCACGTATATAAAAACTAGGGGCTGTTTAGATAAAGATGCAAGAAAGTAAATATAGCGAGTGTGGAAAAGTGGTGGTAGGAGTTGTGAAATTGTCCCTAAGCAATTGACTATGTTACTAGACCGGTAATCACTATTGCAATTCTATTTGAGGGAGAGGCATAAGCTAACATACTTTCTCTTCTTGGATCATATGCACTTATGATTGGAACTCTAGCAAGCATCCGCAACTACTAAAGATTCATTAAGGTAAAACCCAACCATAGCATTAAGCATCAAGTCCCCTTTTATCCCATACGCAAACAACCTACTTACTCGGGTTTGTCTTCCAGTCACTCACGCAGCCCACCATAAGCAAATCATAAACATATTGCAAACCCTACAGCGGGAATCCCTCACGCTTGCGCGACATGGAGGGCACAATAGGACAGCACCAATAATAAAACATGCAACTCAAACCAATCATAGCAATTCATCAATCACCAATAGGACAATGGAAATCTACTCAGACATCATAAGATGGCAACACATCATTGGATAATAATATGAAGCATAAAGCACCATGTTCAAGTAGAGGGTACAGCGGGATGTGGGAGAGTGGACCGCTGAATATAGAAGGGGGAAGGTGATGGAGATGTTGGTGAAGATGGCTGAGGTGTTGGTGAAGATCGCGGTGATGATGATGGCCCCCGGCAGCGCTCCGGCGCCACCGGAAGCGAGGGGGAGAGAGCCCCCCTTCTTCTTATTCTTCCTTGACCTCCTCCCTAGATGGGAGAAGGGTTTCCCCTCTGGTCCTTGGCTCCCATGGCTTGGTAGGGGCGAGAGCCCCTCCGAGATTGGATCTATCTCTCTGTTTCTGCGTTCTCTTTTTCTTCCCCTTCACCGTTTCCTTTATATCTGGAGATCCGTAACTCCGATTGGGGTGAATCTTTCGCCCAGATCTTTCTCATAAAATTAGCTTTCTTGCGCAGAAAGAAGAGCGTAAACCGCCTTACGGGTGGCCCACGAGAGCCCAAGGCACGCCTGCCTCCCTGGGGCACGGCCCCCTGTCTCGTGGCCACCCCGGACACTGTTTCGCGTTGATTTTACTTCCCAAAAATCATAAATATTCCAAAAAAAATCTCCCTCCGTTTTTATCCCGTTTGGACTCCGTTTGATATTGGGTTTCTGTGAAACAAAAAACATGCAACAGACAGGAACTGGCACTGGGAACTGGATCAATATGTTAGTCCCAAAAATAGTACAAAAAGTTGCCAAAAGTATATGAAAGTTGAATAATATTAGCATGGAACAATCAAAAATTATAGATATGACGGAGACGTATCAGCATCCCCAAGCTTAATTCCTGCTCGTCCTTGAGTAGGTAAATGATAAAAAAGATAATTTTTGATGTGGAATGCTACCTAGCATAATCTTGATCATATGTCTAATCATGGCATGAATATTAAGACACGAGTGATTGAAAGCAATAGTCTATCATTTGACATTAAAAACAATAATACTTCGAGCGTACCAATAAAGTAATCATGTATTTTCAAAACAACAAGGCCAAAGCAATCTTATCCCTACAAAATCATACAGTTTGGCCATGCTTTATTTTTGTCACACAAAATGCTCCCATCATGCACAACCCCGATGACGAGCCGAGCAATTGGTTCATACTTTTTAATGCGCTTCAGCTTTTTCAACCCTCACGCAATACATGAGCGCAAGCCATGGATATAGCACTATAGGTGGAATAGAATATAATGATGGAGGTTATGTGGAGAAGACAAAAAGGGAGAAAGTCTCACATCGACGCGGCTAATCAACGGGCTATGGAGATGCCCATCAATTGATGTCAATGCGAGGAGTAGGGATTTCCATGCAACGGATGCACTAGAGCTATAAGTGTATGAAAGCTCAACAAAAGAAACTAAGTGGGCGTGCATCCAACTTGCTTGCTCATGAAGACCTAGGGCATTTGAGGAAGCCCATCGTTGGAATATACAAGCCAAGTTCTATAATGAAAAATTCCCACTAGTATATGAAAGTGACAACATAGGAGACAATCTATAGGAAGAACATGGTGCTACTTTGAAGCACAAGTGTGAAAAAAGGATAGTAACATTGCCCCTTTCTTCTTCTTCTTTTTTCTTTTTTTTCTTTTTTTTCTTTTTTGGTGGGCTTCTCTGGCCCCTTTTTTTATTTAGGCTTCTTTGTCCTTTCCTTTTTTTCCTTTTTTTTTCTTTTTTCCTTTTTTTTCATGGGGCAATGCTCTATAATGATGATCGTCACACTCTTATTTCCTTACAACTTTATATTACAACTCGATACTAGAACAAAGATATGACTCTATATGAATGCTTCCGGCAGTGTACCGGGATGTGCAATGATCTAGCGTAGCAATGACATCAAAAAATGGACAAGCCATGAAAACATCATGCTAGCTATCTTACGATCATGCAAAGCAATATGACAATAAATGCTCAAGTCATGTATATGATGATGATGGAAGTTGCATGGCAATATATCTCGGAATGGCTATGGAAATGCCATGATAGGTAGGTATGGTGGCTGTTTTGAGGAAGATATAATGAGGCTTATGTTTGATAGAGCGTATCGTACCACGGGGTTTGGATGCACCGGCGAAGTTTGCACCGACTCTCGAGGTGAGAAAGGGCAATGCACGGTACCGAAGAGGCTAGCAATGATGGAAAGGTAAAAGTGCGTATAATCCATGGACTCACATTAGTCATAAAGAACTCATATACTTATTGCAAAAGTTTATTAGCCCTCAAAGCAAAGTACTACTACGCATGCCCCTAGGGGGATAGATTGGTAGGAAAAGACCATCGCTCGTCCCCGACTGCCACTCATAAGGAAGACAATCAAAGAAACACCCCATGCTTCAAATTTGTCACACAATGGTTACCATACGTGCATGCTACGGGACTTGCAAACCTCAACACAAGTGTCTCTACAATCCACAACCAACCACTAGCATAACTCTAATATCACCATCTTTATATCGCAAAACTATTGCAAGGAATCAAACATATCATATTCAGCGATCTACAAGTTTATGTAGGATTTTATGACTAACCATGTGAATGACCAATTCCTGTCATCTCTCTAAATAGATATAAGTGAAGCAAGAGAGTTTAATTCTTTCTAAAAAATATATGCCCCCGCTCTAACAAATATAAGTGAAGCAAAAGAGCATTCTACAAATGGCGGTTTTCAATGTGAAGAGAAACAGGCAATCCAAACTTCAAATGATATAAGTAAAGCACATGAAGCATTCTATAAAGCCATACTCAAAAGATTTAAGTGAAGTGCAATGAGCATTCTATAAATCAACCAAGGACTATCTCATACCAGCATGGTGCATAAAAGAAAAGTTCAAACTAAATGCAAAAGACGCTCCAAGACTTGCACGTAATGCATCAACGAAACGAATTTGAAAACATACCGATACTTGTTGAAGAAAGGGGGATGCCTTCCGGAGCATCCCCAAGCTTAGACGCTTGAGTCTCCTTGAATATTTACTTGGGGTGCCTTGGGCATCCCCAAGCTTGAGCTCTTGCCTCTCTTCCTTTTCCTCATATCGAGACCTCCTCGTTTAGACACTTCATCCACACAAAACTTCAACAGAAAACTGTTGGAAAAATGCCCTAGAGGCAATAATAAAATGGTTATTATTATATTTCTTTGTTCATGATAATTGTCTATTGTTCATGCTATAATTGTATTATCCGGAAATCGTAATACATTTGTGAATACATAGACCACAACAATTCCCTAGTGAGCCTCTAGTTGACTAGATCGTTGATCAACCGATAGTCATGGTTTCCTGACTATGGACATTGGATGACATTGATAACAGGATCACATCATTAGGAGAATGATGTGATGGAAAAGACCCAATCCTAAGCATAGCACAAAGATCGTGTAGTTCGTTTCGCTAGAGCTTTTCCAAATGTCAAGTATCATTTCCTTAGACACTGATATTGTGCAACTCCCGGATACCGTAGGAGTGTTTTGGGTGTCCCAAACGTCACAACATAACTGGGTGGCTATAAAGGTGCACTACGGGTATCTCCGAAAGTGTCTGTTGGGTTGGCACGAATCGAGACTGGGATTTGTCACTCCGTGAGACGGAGAGGTATCTCTGGGCCCACTCGGTAATGCATCATCATAATGAGCTCAATGTGACCAAGTGTCTGGTCACAGGATCATGCATTACGGTACGAGTAAAGTGAATTGCCGGTAACGAGATTGAACGAGGTATTGGGATACCAACGATCGAGTCTCGGGCAAGTAACGTACCGATTGACAAAGGGAATTGTATACGGGATTGATTGAATCCTCGACATCGTGGTTCATCTGATGAGATCATCGAGGAGCATGTGGGAGCCAACATGGGTATCCAGATTCCGTTGTTGGTTATTGACCGGAGAGGCGTCTCGGTCATGTCTGCATGTCTCCCGAACACGTAGGGTCTACACACTTAAGGTTCGGTGATGCTAGGGTTGTAGAGATATGAGTATGCAGTAACCCGAAAGTTGTTCGGAGTCCCGGATGAGATCCCAGGCGTCACGAGGAGTTCCGGAATGGTCCAGAGGTGAAGAATTATATATAGGAAGTGCAGTTTCGGCCATCGGGAAAGTTTCGGGGGTCACCGGTATTGTACCGGGACCATCGGAAGGGTCCCGGGGGTCCACCGGGTGGGGCCACCTATCCCGGAGGGACCCATGGGCTGAAGTGGGAGGGGAACCAGCCCCTGGTGGGCTGGTGCGCCCCCCCTTGGGCCCCCCTACGCCTAGGGTTGGAAACCCTAGGGGTGGGGGCGCCTCCACTTGCCTTG
>NC_041391.1:638703222-638705985 GCF_002162155.2 Triticum dicoccoides
TAAAGAGGGGGGAGGGAGGGCAGTCGCACCCAAGTCTCTGGCGCCTCCCTCTCCCCACGCACCACCTCTCCCTCTCGCAGAAGCTTGGGGAAGCCCTGCCGAGATCGCTGCTGCATCCACCACCACGCCGTCGTGCTGCTGGATCTTCATCAACCTCTCCTTCCCCCTTGCTGGATCAAGAAGGAGGAGACGTCTTCCCAACCGTACGTGTGTTGAACGCGGAGGTGTCGTCCATTCGGCGCTAGGATCTCCGGTGATTTGGATCACGACGAGTACGACTCCCTCAACCCCGTTCTCTTGAACGCTTCCGCACGTGATCTACAAGGGTATGTAGATGCACTCCTCTCTCTCATTGCTAGATGACTCCATAGATTGATCTTGGTGAAGCGTACAAATTTTTTATTTTCTGCAACGTTCCCCAACAAAAACTCGGTAAGATCCGTTAGTATAATAAAGCAAATCACCACTCTAACTATTGTAGCAAACCAATTCGTATTTTTTTGCATTGTGTCTACTGTAATATAGCTTTTCCATGGCTTAATCCACTGATATAAATTGATAGATTCATCAAAACAAGCAAACTATGCATCAAAAACAGAATCTGTCAAAAACAGAACAGTCTGTAGCAATCTGAACAATAACAATACTTCTGGTACCCCAAAATTCTACCAAAATTAGGAAAAATAGACAAGTTGTATAGCAAGACAGTGCAAAATGAATCAGACCCACTTTACGTTCCAGTTAAAAATGTAAAATCGCGCACTACAGCCAAAGTTTCTGTCCTACACCGTACAAACCAACAAGCACTGTAAACATCCTAAAGGCAAACCTTGGCACATTATTTTTATAATACAATGGAATTGTACAAGGGGATAATTATTTTTGATGAAAATTTTCTGTAATCAAGATTCACAAAGTTTCCGTGAGCATGAACAAAGTTCAAGGAGCTCTCCCACTTCAACAATGCTTGTCTTTCTTACTTTCACTTTCCTTTTTGAAAAGTTTTTAGGTTCCCCTCTTTATTTTTTTGTTTTTAAACTATATAAAAGCACTCAACAGAAATAAATGACTCTCTAAAACTTCCGGGTTGTCTCCCTGACAGCGCTTTCTTTAAAGCCATTAAGCTAGGCATTTAGTGCTCAAGTAATGAATCCACCCAGATCCCGAGGTATATCAAAGCCAATTTTAATTAACAATGATTTGTAATTTAGTAGTGATCACAAAGTAACATAAATCATGCAACAATGAAGTCTAACTCTCTTCCTATGCATCGGCACGTCATAAAAGAACAATTCATGCACACCAAGTAAAGGCCAATGCATAGGATAAACAGTTTCTTGCAATTCTATCATGTTGGAAACATAAAGAGGCGGAGATGTAGTTCCTCTCTCATAATAACTACAAGTAGGAGCAGCAAGCACATGCATATTATATCTATCAAAATCATCATGTGCAATGGTAAAAGGCAACCCATCAATATAATCCTTAATAAGCACAAACTTCTCCGATAAAGTGTAGTAGGGAGAATTCAAAAGGATAATAGGACTATCATGCGTGGGTGCAATAGCAACAATTTCATGTTTAACATAAGGAACTATAGCAAGTTCATCTCCATAAGCATAATTCATATTGGCATCTTGGCCACAAGCATAGCAAGCATCATCAAGAAGGGATATTTCAAACAAAGTCAAGGGATCATAGCAATCATCCTTCGGTAAGCACGAAGGGGAATTAAACAATGTATGAGTTGAAGAGTTACTCTAATTAGAAGGTGGGCACGGGTAGCTAATCCGCTCTTCCTCCTTTTGTTGTTCGCTCTCCTCATCATTTTTTTCATCCAATGAGCTCACAGTTTCATCAATTTGTTCATCCATAGCTTCCTCCAAAATATTAGTCTCTTCTTGGACAGCGGAGACTTTCTTCATAAAATCATTAATATAGTAATTGTATTCATAATTTTCATAGCAATATCTAAGCATAGCAAGATTTTCAGGCCTATAACCATCATCATCTGTAACATCCCAAATTTTCAATTTGGAATGTTATACATTAGATCATCATGCATATCATATTTTCTTGCATTTGTTGATCCTAGAAATTTCACGCAACTCAAGGACCCTCGGAGAGAGTTGGAGATTTCGAAATTTTCGTATTTGAGTTCTCTCAAACTATGAAAAGAGGATCATTGGAATTATTTATTTTATCTTCAAATAGTTTTCCAATATCAAAAATAAGAGAGGGAATAATATGACTTTCCCAAAATTTAGGAAAAATGAAGATTTAATAATAAATCAAATTTTGGATTTTTTTTCTCGGAGTTTATTGCCTTAGGAAAAAAATGCGTGTTTTTAAAAATTGCATTTTTGGCCCCGAGTAAAAGTTCATTTTGTTTGACTCATTTTTAGGAGTCGGGGAAAATTTACTTTATTAATTTTGGAGTTCGTTTAGATTTTTTTTTGTATTTTTTTCTGCACGCGAAACCGATTAAAAAAAAGGAGAGCCGCAGCGCCTTGGGCCAAAGGCCCAAGCCGCCAAGCCACCGGCCGGCCAGGAGGCCAAGGCCATCGCTAGCGCCGCCGCGCCAGGGAGCCAGGGAGCCGCCCCGGTTTCCTTTTCTTTTACAAATCCTAGTAGGATTTGGACCCGTTTCGTTATTCCGTTTTTTTTTGTTCCTAGGATTCCTAATCCTACTCTAATTCTTGTCCCCTACTCCAAGCAAAACCCTCCCCTCCCCAATATAAATACCCAAGCACCACCCCCCCC
>NC_041391.1:638706553-638714956 GCF_002162155.2 Triticum dicoccoides
CAGCAACGCAGCACCACCGCCGCCGCCGCCCCTCACCAGTGCCGCCGCAGCCGCTTGCCACCAGTGCCGCCGCCGCCGCCCAACGCCGCCGCCGCCGCCAAGCCCCGCCGCCGCCGGAGCCTCGCCTCTTCGAGGTACTAGCCCCGCGCCGCGTCACTTTTTTTTACCTTTCGGTTCGATTTTTTTCTCGTAAACCGTTTCGGTTTTCTAGATCGGTTTTTCGTTTCGGTTTCTTTCCGAAGCCCTAGATCGGTTTTTCTCGCCGGTTTCTCTTTCCGGTTTTGTTTAGCGAGCGTTCGTCGGACCGTTCGTCCTAACGAACGTGATCACCAGTTTGCCTCGGTTAATGAACGTCCGTTCATTCAACCGTTCGTCGTTTTCTTTCTCATCGGATTTATTCCGCTATTTTTTCTGATAGCGATTTCAGATCCGATTTTCTTTCTAGTCTATCTTCTCGCTCGTTTATCGGAATCAGGTGATTCAAGCGCCTGGAGTTTCGTTTCGAAACCGCCGTTCCGACTAATCAACTTGAACCAAGTTTTTCTACTGTAAAATTTGACCTAGTTTCAACTTGCTAGAACCGAGTTGTTTTCCCTCGCCGTTTGACCTTCGTGGCTTTCGTTTTGATTCTTTTGCCACCAGGGTTCTTAAGTTGAACTTTCTAGTTAGATCTTTTATTCGAGATTTACCTGTGCATTAGATGAGTACTTATTGTATGCTTGTTCTTTGTCTGCGATAGATCACCCGGAGTGCGCCGCTTGTTACTTCGAGTCTCTAGGTTTCGCGGATCGTCAGCAAGGCAAGTAACACTTGCTCATATCTTTTCTACTACCCAGTTTTATGCATTAGATCAATCCTCAAACATTGCATGATTAGGATCTAATTAAATTGTGGGATGGGAAGTAGATGAGGTAGTACCTATCACCTGTATTACTTATGAAACCTTTGGGAGTTACTTCTGCGTTTGCTTAATATGCTATGCTATGCTAGTAGACGTGGATTGGGTGAGTGAATATCCATGACAGATGTGAGATTGTTATTAATGGCTTATCTAAGGTGGCAACTTTAATACACATCTGGGTGGATTGAGGCACCTGGGGTATCCAGTGATTGCCTGTTTTTTTGGAAATCCCAGAGGTACCGTGTGATTTTCCTATGGACCGCCACCCAGGCTCAAAGGGATCATAAGATAATTCATACTAGTAACTTACGTGTGCAGCCACAAGCCATTATGGGCTCTGGCATAGTTGACTAAGTCATGCGAACTCTTATAGTGGTGGACTAGCAGATGTAGGGGATGTAGGTGTACCGGTCCACCCATCGTAAGGTGCTAGCGCTTCTGAAAGACTATGTCTCGGTCATCCGTTTCTTAAACACCATGTAGTGCGAGAAACCAAGCGGAGGCGATCGAGTCTTGTGGGGAAAAGTGCGCAAACCTCTGCAGAGTGTACAAACTAATCATGATTAGCCGTGTCCTCGGTTATGGATGTCTTGAGTATCTAGTACTTGGATTATCCTGTTGAATCTCAACATGTTACTTCTAATTAATGTTGTTGGGTTTTAAATGAGTACTTTTAATTGGGATTGAGAATGCTGTTAACCATTCTCAATGTTTAACAACTACCATGATAGTTAAATAAATTTATTCCATTGAAGTAGGGAAAAACTGGCTTTATGCAAAACTGTAACCATAGAGCTTTTCCACCAGCCAAATATGCATGTAGTATAGCCAATACTCATTATTTCTCTCTATGTGTTACATTGCCAGCATATTCCATGTGCTGACCCATTTTCGGGCTGCAACTTTTCATGTTGCAGACTTTTCAGACGAAAAATAAGGTCCTTTTAGGTCGTGGTTCTATACTCAGTGATGCCGTTGGAGTTGATGGACTCACTTATCTTCCAAGTCTTCCGCTGTTATCGTTATTAGATGGCCTTAAGCCATGATTATTGTAATAAGTCCTCTTTTGGGACATCGATGTAATAAGTGTGTGATTGCTACTCTGCTATAAATCCTTCGAAGTACTGTGTGGTGTCAGTATTACTGATCCAGGGATGACACCGGAGCACAGAGACTTGATCCATTCGGGTCGGGTCGCTACAGAGATGGTATCAGAGCACATGCTGACTGTAGGACACGACCACTAAGTTAAAGCCATAGATCACTACTCTCTTCTCATTTTCTAAACTCCTCATATTTTCTACTCTTTTAGGATGACGTATGCAAATATCAAGTACGCTCAACCAGATGAAGGTACACCATTTGGATTTCACTTGAAGGAAGTCGCCAGGTACCTGAACATTGGACTACCAAGCTTCACCGGGACTTTCAACGCCACTCTGCCTGAAGAGGAGCGCTGGAAGATTCAAGCTCATGTTCCAAGAAGGACATTCGCGCCAATCACCAAGCCTATAGATAGTGTTTTCAGTGCACCAACCTGGAGTCTGGGAAAGAGCATGGCAGCTCATATCACCATGGGACGCATTGGAGAAGTTTATCAAGAAGAGCTCAAGGACACTATCTACCAGATTTGCGAACGCCGAGATGAACAATGGGAGATAGTCAGCACCAAGAAGGATAGATCCATTGCAGCTTTCATCCAAGAGTTAAACCAGCACATTCGACGCCAGGAGAACCAGATGTGCAATGATATGATAGAGTTGAAGAATGCGAAGGGAAGGATCATCGAACTTGAAGGAGAACTGAAGTCTACACGCAAGGACTACATGGATGAGATCATAGCTGTAGCAAAGCACAATAACGATCTTAAGTATGAGATTGAAGAACTCAAGAAGAAATTAGCACTCAAGAATGAAGACAAGTACGTCTACTGTCCGAGCAACTACATCATCATCAACGATACCGATTCGGATCCAAGCGAGCCCGACTTTGAAGATGAAGCTGGAGCAGACATCATGGAGTCTTCCACTGGTTCAAATTAATAGATGACCCCCACATATTAGTAGTATTCCCCTCCATGTAAACATTATAATACACGCACCTTTGCGATAGTTAGACCGTTGTATGCCCTTTGATTGAATGAATGAAGTGATTTTGTGTGCATTTGTCTCATGAGCATTCGGGTAGTGTTTTCTCCCTAGACCTCACTCTATTCTTAATTTCTCATCTTTTCTAAACCCTTCAGATGCCTCCGAGATGCGACCCCGAGTTTGTTTTCCCGCCAGAGATCACCCAGTTGATTCAGCAGCAGAATACTTTGATTCAGACATTGGTACAGAACCAAGGCAACAACAACAACAACCCACCACCACCACCACCTGGGGATCACTTGACTCGTTTCCTTAGGCTGCATCCACCGGTGTATTCTAGTAGCACCGAGCCGATTGTAGCAGATGATTGGCTCCGCAAGATAGGAAGGGAGTTGACCACTGCAGGATGCATAGATGGTGAGAAGGTGAAGTTTGCTGCACATCAGCTTGACGGACCCGCAGCAGCATGGTGGGAGAATTTCACAGCCACTTACCCCGTAGACACTGTTACATGGGATCAGTTTCAGCAAGCTTTCCGCACTGCCCATGTTTCAGCAGGAGCTATGGCCATGAAGAAGCGTGAGTTCCGCAACTTACGCCAAGGAGGAAGGACTGCTGGCCAGTATGTGGATGATTTTAGTAAGTTAGCACGTTATGCCCCAGATGACGTTGCTACAGACGCAGCTAAGCAGGAGAAGTTTCTGGAAGGACTAAATGATGAGTTAAGCCTGCAGTTGATGGTAGCAAGATTCAATAACTACCAGGAGTTGGTAGACCGCGCCCTCATGATTGAAGGAAAGCAGCAGCAGATTGAAAATCGCAAGAGGAAGTATGGGCAGGGGAAGTTTAACTCTGGAGCCCAGCAGAAGCCCCGTTATACCCCTAAACAGGGAGTGCAGTTTCAGCATACCCATGGAGGAGGTAGTTCGCACAACCATAATGGCCACAAGAATGATAATGGGAATGGAGGAAGCAACGGCCAGAACCGGACCCCACCAACAACCCCAGCCAAGAAAGACTTGAGCCATGTCACCTGTTACAAGTGTTCCAAGACCGGACATTATGCAAGTGACTGTCCCGAAGGCCAAGGTGGAAATGGAAGCTCTGGAAAGAAGCCAAACCCTTTCAACAGGGGACAGGTGAACCACATTGATGTGGAGGAGGTTGAAGATCAGCCCGATGCAGTAATCGGTAAGTTTTTGGTTAAGTCATTTACTGCACTTGATCTTTTCGATACTGGTGCATCGCATTCATACATATCAAGGGGATTTGTAGAGAAGTATAGTCTGTCTACTCAGATTCTTAAAACCCCTATGCTAGTAAGCTCACCAGGAGCGGAGTATATGGCCAGACAAGGATGTTTTCAAGTGCCATTAAGTATAGGAAGGCATGTGTTCCCGACGGATTTGATCATTTTGGAATCCCAAGGATTTGATGTGATTCTCGGTATGGATTGGATGTCGATGTATGGAGGAAACATCGACTGCGCAAGTAAGACGATTTTGCTCACAACACCAGAAGGAAGAAGGATTAGGTACGTATCCTGACATGGACCACCTAGGAATCAAGTAAATTCCTTATCAGGAGTTGTGCAGGAAGAGGTGCCAGTAGTGAAGGATTACCCTGATGTATTTCCTGAGGAATTGCCAGGAATGCCACCGGATAGAGACATTGAGTTTTTGATTGAGTTGTTGCCAGGTACAGGCCCGATATCGAAGCGACCATACAGGATGCCCGCACAGGATTTGGCGGAAATCAAGAAACAGATTAAGGAGCTGTTGGATAAAGGTTATATACGCCCAAGTTCTTCGCCTTGGGGATCACCCGTACTGTTAGTGGAGAAGAAGGATGGATCGTTAAGGATGGTTGTTGATTATCGTGGATTGAATGAAGTAACAATCAAGAACAAGTACCCACTACCAATGATAAATGATTTGTTTGATCGTTTGCAAGGAGCTAAAGTGTTTTCCAAGATCGATTTGCGATCAGGGTACCATCAGGTGAAGATTCGAGAGCAGGACATACCTAAGACAGCATTCACCACAAGATATGGACTGTATGAGTACACCGTTATGTCATTTGGACTGACTAACGCACCGGCCTATTTCATGAACCTGATGAACAAAGTGTTTATGGAGTTGTTGGATAAGTTCGTCGTGGTGTTCATTGATGATATTTTGGTTTTCTCGAAGAATGAAGAGGAACACAAGGAACATTTGCGATTGGTTTTGGAGAAACTAAGGGAACATCAGTTATATGCCAAGTTCAGCAAATGTGAGTTTTGGCTAAAGGAAGTTGGATTTCTCGGACATGTTATATCCGGAGAAGGTATCGCAGTAGACCCCACCAAAGTAGTCACTGTGACCAATTGGGAAGCACCAACGACCGTTGGAGAGATCCGGAGTTTTCTTGGACTCGCAGGATACTACCGGAGATTCATTGAGAATTTCTCAAGAATTGCAAAGCCTATGACGGTGTTGCTGAAAAAGGATACCAAGTTCATATGGACTGAGGATTGTGAGGCAAGTTTTCAGGAGTTGAAGAAAAGATTGGTTACCTCACCAGTGTTAATTTTTCCAGATCAGACCAAGGATTATGAGGTGTATTGCGACGCTTCACGTCGAGGAGTTGGAGCAGTGCTTATGCAGGAGGGAAGAGTTGTTTCGTATGCTTCACGACAACTGAAACCCCACAAATTAAATTATGCCACACATGATCTAGAGTTAGCAGCCGTAGTGCATGCATTGAACACATGGAGACATTTCCTTATTGGAAATCATTGTGAGGTGTACACGGATCACAAGAGTTTGAAGTACATTTTCACGCAGAAAGAGTTAAACCTTAGACAAAGGAGATGGTTGGAACTCATCAAGGACTATGATATGAGATTGCATTATCATCCGGGAAAGGCTAATGTAGTAGCTGACACATTAAGCCGCAAGAGCCATGTCAATACGCTATTGACGGGAGAAATACCAAAGGAGCTAGCAGAAGATCTTCGTGAGCTATGTTTGGAAATAGTTCCGAGAGGCTACATAGCAGCATTGGAGATTCAGTCTACCTTGATGGATAAAATCAGAGAAGCTCAGAAAAATGACAAGGAGATTGCGGACATAAGGGAGAAAATGAGCGAAGGAAAAGCAAAGGGATTTCGTGAGGATGAGCACGATACCCTATGGTTCGAGGACCGTGTATATGTGCCAAATGACCCCGAGATCAGGAAGTTAATTTTGCAAGAGGCACATGATTCACCCTATTCGATTCACCCAGGAAATACCAAGATGTATTTGGATTTGAAGGAAACGTTCTGGTGGACCAGAATGAAGAAGGATATCGCGGAGTATGTAGCAGTTTGTGATGTATGTCAGAGAGTGAAGGCAGAACATCAGAAGCCAGCAGGATTGTTGCAGCCATTGCCGATACCCGAATGGAAGTGGGATAAACTAGGCATGGATTTCATCACGGGTTTGCCAAGGACTCGTTCAGGCTATGACTCGATTTGGGTTATAGTCGACCGCTTGACGAAGGTAGCGCATTTCATTCCAGTTAAGGCTACCTATAGCAGTGCTAAGTTGGCAAAGATATACATGACCAGAATTGTGTGTTTGCACGGAGTTCCGAGGAGTATCGTATCAGATAGAGGAACTCAATTTACCTCAAAGTTTTGGAATCAGTTGCATGAAACATTAGGAACCAGGCTAGAATTCAGTACAGCTTTTCACCCACAGACAGATGGACAGACTGAGAGAGTCAATCAGATTTTGGAGGATATGCTGAGAGCTTGTGCACTAGACTATGGATCTAGTTGGGACGATAACTTGCCGTATGCAGAGTTTTCGTATAACAATAGTTACCAAACCAGCTTGAAGATGGCACCTTTCGAAGCTTGATACGGAAGGAGGTGCAGGACACCGTTGCCATGGGACGAAGTTGGAGACCGTCAGTTGTTTGGACCAGATTTGATCAAGGAGTCTGAACAGAAAGTTAAGCTGATTCGCGACAGGCTCAAGGTAGCCCAGTCCAGACAGAAGAGCTATGCGGATTCAAAACGCAAGGCTATAGAATATGAAGTTGGAGACAGAATTTATCTTAGAGTATCCCCACTTCGAGGAGTTAAGCGTTTTGGAGTTAAAGGAAAATTGGCGCCACGTTTCGTTGGACCATATAGGATCTTGCAGCGCATGGGAGAAGTTGCTTATAAGTTGGAATTACCAGAAGGACTGTCAGGAGTTCATGACGTGTTCCATGTTTCTCAGCTGAAGAAATGTCACGCCGAGATGGCGGAAGTACCGCTAAGAGATACAGTGCCACTTGAAGCAATTCAGTTGAAGGATGATTTAACATATGAAGAGAAACCAGTCAGGATTCTCGAATATGCCAGCAGAGTTACTCGCAGCAAGGTTATCAAGTTTTGCAAGGTTCAGTGGAGCCACCACACTGAGGATGAAGCCACCTAGGAGAGAGAAGAAGATTTGCTCAAGGACCACCCTCACCTATTTTCTAGCCAACCCGAATCTCGAGGGCGAGATTCATCTTAAGGGGGGTAGGTTTGTCACATCCCAAATTTTCAATTTGGAATGTTATACATTAGATCATCATGCATATCATATTTTCTTGCATTTTGTTGATCCTAGAAATTTCACGCAACTCAAGGACCCTCGGAGAGAGTTGGAGATTTCGAAATTTTCGTATTTGAGTTCTCTCAAACTATGAAAAGAGGATCATTGGATTTATTTATTTTATCTTCAAATAGTTTTCCAATATCAAAAATAAGAGAGGGAATAATATGACTTTCCCAAAATTTAGGAAAAATGAAGATTTAATAAATAAATCAAATTTTGGATTTTTTTTCTCGGAGTTTATTGCCTTAGAAAAAATGCGTGTTTTCAAAAATTGCATTTTTGGCCCCGAGTAAAAGTTCATTTTGTTCGACTCATTTTTAGGAGTCGGGGAAAATTTACTTTATTAATTTTGGAGTTCGTTTAGATTTTTATTTTGTATTTTTTTCTGCGCGCGAAACCGATTTAAAAAAAAGGAGAGCCGCAGCGCCTTGGGCCAAAGGCCCAAGCCACCAAGCCACCGGCCGGCCAGGAGGCCAAGGCCATCTCTAGCGCCGCCGCGCCAGGGAGCCAGGGAGCCGCCCCGATTTCCTTTTCTTTTACAAATCCTAGTAGGATTTGGACCCGTTTCGTTATTCCATTTTTTTTGTTCCTAGGATTCCTAATCCTACTCTAATTCTTGTCCCCTACTCCAAGCAAAACCCTCCCCTCCCCAATATAAATACCCAAGCACCCCCCCCTCTAACACATCAAACCAACACCCCTCCTCTCTTCCGCAGCAGAAGTAGTGCAGCACCACCGCCGCCGCCGCCCCTCACCAGCGCCGCCGCCGCCGCTTGCCACCAGTGTCGCC
>NC_041391.1:638715625-638737581 GCF_002162155.2 Triticum dicoccoides
GTCGCCGCCGCCGCCGCCGCTTGCCACCAGTGCCGCCGCCGCCGCCGCCCAACGCCGCCGCCGCCGCCAAGCCCCACCGCCGCCGGAGCCTCGCCTCTTCGAGGTACTAGCCCCGCGCCGCGTCACTTTTTTTACCTTTCGGTTCGATTTTTTCTCGTAAACCGTTCCGGTTTTCTAGATCGGTTTTTCGTTTCGGTTTCTTTCCAAAGCCCTAGATTGGTTTTTCTCGCCGGTTTTTCTTTCCGGTTTTGTTTAGCGAGCGTTCGCCGGACCGTTCGTCCTAACGAACGTGATCACCAGTTTGCCTCAGTTAATGAACGTCCGTTCGTTCAACCGTTCGTCGTTTTCTTTCTCATCGGATTTATTCCGCTATTTTTTCTGATAGCGATTTCAGATCCGATTTTCTTTCTAATCTATCTTCTCGCTCGTTTATCGGAATCAGGTGATTCAAGCGCCTGGAGTTTCGTTTCGAAACCGCCGTTCCGACTAATCAACTTGAACCAAGTTTTGCTACTGTAAAATTTGACCTAGTTTCAACTTGCTAGAACCGAGTTGTTTTCCCTCGCCGTTTGACCTTCATGGCTTTCGTTTTGATTCTTTTGCCACCAGGGTTCTTAAGTTGAACTTTCTGGTTAGATCTTTTATTCGAGATTTACCTGTGCATTAGATGAGTACTTATTGTATGCTTGTTGTTTGTCTGCGATAGATCACCCGGAGTGCGCCGCTTGTTACTTCGAGTCTCTAGGTTTCGCGGATCGTCAGCAAGGCAAGTAACACTTGCTCATATCTTTTCTACTACCCAGTTTTATGCATTAGATCAATCCTCAAACATTGCATGATTAGGATCTAATTAAATTGTGGGATGGGAAGTAGATGAGGTAGTACCTACCACCTGTATTACTTATGAAACCTTTGGGAGTTACTTCTGCGTTTGCTTAATATGCTATGCTATGCTAGTAGACGTGGATTGGGTGAGTGAATATCCATGACAGATGTGAGATTGTTATTAATGGCTTATCTAAGGTGGCAACTTAAATACACATCTGGGTGGATTGAGGCACCTGGGGTATCTAGTGATTGCCTGTTTTTTTTTGGAAATCCCGGAGGTACCGTGTGATTTTCCTATGGACCGCCACCCAGGCTCAAAGGGATCATAAGATAGTTCATACTAGTAACTTACATGTGCAGCCACAAGCCATTATGGGCTCTGGCATAGTTGACTAAGTCGTGCGACTCTTATAGTGGTGGACTAGCAGATGTAGGGGATGTAGGTGTACCGGTCCACCCATCGTAAGGTGCTAGCGCTTCTGAAAGACTATGTCTCGGTCATCCGTTTCTTAAACACCATGTAGTGCGAGAAACCAAGCGGAGGCGATCGAGTCTTGTGGGGAAAAGTGCGCAAACCTCTGCAGAGTGTACAAACTAATCATGATTAGCCGTGTCCCCGGTTATGGATGTCTTGAGTATCTAGTACTTGGATTATCCTGTTGAATCTCAACATGTTACTTCTAATTAATATTGTTGGGTTTTAAATGAGTACTTTTAATTGGGATTGAGAATGCTGTTAACCATTCTCAATGTTTAACAACTACCATGATAGTTAAATAAATTTATTCCATTGAAGTAGGGAAAAACTGGCTTTATGCAAAACTGTAACCATAGAGCTTTTCCACCAGCCAAATATGCATGTAGTATAGCCAATACTCATTATTTCTCTCTATGTGTTACATTGCCAGCATATTCCATGTGTTGACCCGTTTTCGGGCTGCAACTTTTCATGTTGCAGACTTTTCAGACGACGAATAAGGTGCTTTTAGGTCGTTGTTCTATACTTAGTGATGCCGTTGGAGTTGATGGACTCACTTATCTTCCAAGTCTTCTGCTGTTATCGTTATTAGATGGCCTTAAGCCATGATTATTGTAATAAGTCCTCTTTTGGGACATCGATGTAATAAGTGTGTGATTGCTACTCTGCTATAAATCCTTCGAAGTACTGTGTGGTGTCAGCATTACTGATCCAGGGATGACACCGGAGCACAGAGACTTGATCCATTCGGGTCGGGTCGCTACATCATCAAAAGCTTCATACTTTTCAAACAAAGCTTCAATTTCATAAGCAGCCTTAAAAGCAACAAATTCTTCTATTTGTTCCACATCATAGTAATCATATATACCATTAGCATAAGAAGCTAAGGTTTCATTATCATTAAATTTGCATGAAAAGGGAAGGTGTGGAGCCTCCATCCTAGAGCAACAAGTAATATCATATCTCAAGCATAGATTCCAGGCATACCAATGCAACATAATAAATTGATCCCATAATAGTTTCTCTTTTTGTGTTGAGCGGTAATCCCTAAAGTATTCATGTTGATCCAACGTGTCTCCCTTTATAAAGTTGGATGGGATTTTCTCAGGATTATCAAAGTAGTACATAATATCTGTCACATAATGAGAGTCGAGGGTTTTAGGAGTTACCCCATCTACATGAGTAGCAAGTACATCTAATTTTTTTGGTATTTTGCATTCCATATCCATAACTAAAGATAGAGAACAACTAAGAACAACAAATAAAAATTACTTAGTGATAAAGCAAACAAGCACACACGAGAATATTCACCCCACGCTATGACTCCCCGGCAACGGCGCCAGAAAAAGGTCTTGATAACCCGCAAGTATACGGGATAGTTGTAGTCTCTTTCGATAAGTAAAAGTGTTGAACCCAACGAGGAGCTAAAGGTAGAACAAATACTCTCTCAAGTCCTATCGGCCACTGATACGATTCTACACACGCTTGACATTCACTTTACCTAGAACAAGTATGAAACTAGAAGTACTTTGTAGGTGTGATAGGATAGGTTTGCAAGATAATAAAGAGCATGTAAATAAAATCTAGGGGCTGTTTAGATAAAGATGCAAGAAAGTAAATATAGCGAGTGTGGAAAAGTGGTGGTAGGAGTTGTGAAATTGTCCCTAAGCAATTGACTATGTTACTAGACCGGTAATCACTATTGCAATTCTATTTGAGGGAGAGGCATAAGGTAACATACTTTCTCTTATTGGATCATATGCACTTATGATTGGAACTCTAGCAAGCATCCGCAACTACTAAAGGTTCATTAAGGTAAAACCCAACCATAGCATTAAGCATCAAGTCCCCTTTTATCCCATACGCAAACAACCTACTTACTCGGGTTTGTGTTTCAGTCACTCACGCAACCCACCATAAGCAAATCATAAAAATATTGCAAACCCTACAGCGGGAATCCCTCACACTTGCGCGCCACGGAGGGCACAATAGGATAGCACCAATAATAAAACATGCACCTCAAACCAATCATAGAAATTCATCAATCACCGATAGGACAATGGAAATCTACTCAGACATCATAAGATGGCAACACATCTTTGGATAATAATATGAAGCATAAAGCACCGTGTTCAAGTAGAGGGAACAACGGAATGCGGGAGAGTGGACCATTGAATATAGAAGGAGGAAGGTGATGGAGATGTTGGTGAAGATGGCGGAGGTGTTGGTGAAGATCGCGGTGATGATGATGGCCCCCGACAGCGCTCTGGCGCCACCGGAAGCAAGGGGGAGAGAGCCCCCCTTCTTCTTCTTCTTCCTTGACCTCCTCCCTAGATGGGAGAAGGGTTTCCCCTCTAGTCCTTGGCTCCCATGGCTTGGGAGGGGCAAGAGCCCCTCCGAGATTGGATCTATCTCTCTGTTTCTGCGTTCTCTGTTTCTTCCCCTTCATTGTTTCCTTTATATCTGGAGATCCGTAACTCCGATTGGGGTGAATCTTTCGCCCAGATCTTTCTCATAAAATTAGCTTTCTTGCACCAAAAGAAGAGCGTCAACCGCCTTATGGGTGGCCCACGAGAGCCCAGGGCGCGCCTGCCTCCCTGGGGCACGGCCCCCTGTCTTGTGGCCACCCGGACACTGTTTCGCGTTGATTTTACTTCCCAAAAATCATAAATATTCCAAAATAATCTCCGTCCGTTTTTATCCCGTTTGGACTCCGTTTGATATTGGGTTTCTGCGAAACAAAAAACATGCAACAGACAGGAACTGGCACTGGGCACTGGATCAACATGTTAGTCCCAAAAATTATATAAAAAGTTGCCAAAAGTATATGAAAGTTGAATAATATTGGCATGGAACTATCAAAAATTATAGATACGACGGAGACGTATTACTATGCTCCCCGGCAACAGCGCCAGAAAATAGTCTTGATAACCCACAAGTATAGGGGATCGCAACAGTTTTCGAGGGTAGAATATTGAACCCAAATTTATTGATTGGACACAAGGGGAGCCAAAGAATATTCTCAAGTATTAGCAGTTGAGTTGTCAATTCAACCACACCTGGATAACTTAGTATCTGCAGCAAAGTATTTAGTAGCAAAGTAGTATGGAAGTAACAGTAACAATAGCAGTTTTTTAGTAATTGTAACAGTGGCAACGGTAAAGTAAATAAGCAAAGCACAATATGTGAAAAGCTCGTAGGCATTGGATCAGTGATGGATAATTATGTCGGATGCGATTCCTCATGTAATAGTTATAACATAGGGTGACACATAACTAGCTCCAATTCATCAATGTAATGTAGGCATGTATTCTGAATATAGTTATACGTGCTTATGGAAAAGAACTTGCATGACATCTTTTGTCCTACCCTCCCGTGGAAGCGGGGTCCTAATGGAAACTAAGGGATTTTAAGGCCTCCTTTTAATAGAGTACCGGATCAAAGCATTAGCACTTAGTGAATACATGAACTCCTCAAACTACGGTCATCACCGAGAAGTGTCCCGATTATTGTCACTTCGGGGTTGTCGGATCATAACACATAATAGGTGACTATAGACTTGCAAGATAGGGTCAAGAACTCACATATATTCATGAAAACATAATAGGTTCAGATCTGAAATCATGGCACTCGGGCCCTAGTGACAAGCATTAAGCATAGCAAATTCATAGCAACATCAATCTCAGAATATAGTGGATACTTGGGATCAAACCCTAACAAAACTAACTTGATTACATGGTAAATCTCATACAATCCATCACCGTCCAGCAAGCCTACGATGGAATTACTCACGCACGGTGGTGAGCATCATGAAATTGGTGATGGAGGATGGTTGATGATGACGACGGCGTCGGATCCCCCTCTCTGGAGCCCCGAACGGACTCCAGATCAGCCCTCCCAAGAGAGTTTAGGGCTTGGTGATACATCCATTTTGCATCATGCTTTTATATAGATATTTATTGCATTATGGGTTGTTATTACACGTTATGTCACAATACTTATGGCTATTCTCTCTTATTTCACGCCCCCTGCCTCGTGGGCACCTCGTATGCTCTCCGGACTCCATTCTCTTGCACGATAGTTCTTTTGGTCAGTAAAAAATCATTATATAATCTCCCGAAGGTTTTAACCACCGTATCACGCAAATATCCTCTGTCTTTGTTTCGAGTTGTTTTCCGTCAGATTTGTCAAGGCCAGGCATCATGACGTCACCCTCCTCCAACAATGAACACAAGGATGCTTGGCTATTGAAGATAGAGCTGAAGAGAGAAGAACCCAGGGAGATCAACAAGGATGATGGGATCAAGAAGGCCATGGAGGATCAAGCTCCAGCGGCAGAAGAAGAAAACATCCTTCAACCTCTTCCTAACCTCTTTACCCCAACTGAGGTTGAAGCTTTCAAGATGATTGAGTTAGCTCGCATACAAAATAGGTATCTCACACAGGAAAATATTTTGTTGAAGGATCATATCGTCGCACTCAAGGGCATTATCCGCAAATTGGAGGAGCTTTTACGCTTGATGTGCGACTATCCACCGTCATCATCGCCACCTTCATCACCTCCAAGGACATAATCACATCGGTATGGGCACTCCCCTTGGCAACTGCCAAGCTTGGGGGAGTTGCCCCGGTATTGTATCACCATCACACTCCTATCTTTACCTTTTTCTTAGTTCGATCCTTTTGGTAATATCTTGATCTAGTAGAGTAAAGTTTTGGTATGAATTAGTTTTGAGTTTTGCTTTGTGATCCCTCTATGTAATCGAGTCCGTGAGCTATATATAATAAAGATTAGTGTTGAGTCAAGGGCTTTACTATCTTGCTATGATCTTGAGTGAATAAAAGAATAAAAATAAATAAAGAGTTCATATTGATCTTATGTAAGGTAATAACTTCACACATAAAGAGTATGATACATAAAATTTGTTGAGAGTTGGCAAACATAGTTTTAGTCATCGTTGCAATTAATAGGAAGTAATAAAGAAAGAGAGGTTCTCACATATAAATATACTATCTTGGACATCTTTTATGATTGTGAGCACTCATTAAAGTATGACATGCTAAAGAGTTGAGGTTGGACAAGGAAGACAACGTAATGGGTTATGTTTTCTCACATCTTAGTTAAAGTATATTGTCATGGATCATCCAACATGTTGAGTTTGCCTTTCCCCCTCATGCTAGCCAAATTCCTTGCACCAAGTAGAGATACTACTTGTGCTTCCAAATATCCTTAAACCCAGTTTTTGCCATGAGAGTCCACCATGCCTACCTATGGATTGAGTAAGATCCTTCAAGTAAGTTGTCATGTTGCAAGCAATAAAAATTGCTCTCTAAATATGTATGACTTATTAGTGTGGAGAAAATAAGCTTTATATGATCTTGTGATATGGAAGTAATAAAAGCGATGGACTGCATAATAAAGGTTCATATCACAAGTGGCAATATAAAGTGACGTTCTTTTGCATTAAGATTTCGTGCATCCAACCCTAAAAGCACATGACAACCTCTGCTTCCCTCTGCGAAGGGCCTATCTTTTACAATATGCAAGAGTCAAGGTGATCTTCACCTTTCCCTTTTTATTTTATCCTTTGGCAAGCACCTCGTGTTGGAAAGATCCAATTGGATGTAAGTTAGCATGAACTATTATTGTTGACATTACCCTTGAGGTAAAACGTTGGGAGGCAACACTATAAGCCCCTATCTTTCTCTGTGTCCGATTAAAACTCCATAACGACAAGTATTGTGTGAGTGTTAGCAATTGTGAAAGACTAAATGATAGTTGAGTATGTGGACTAGCTGAAAAGCTCTTATGTTTACTCTTTCCTATGTTATGATAAATTGCAATTGCTTCAATGACTGAGATTATAGTTTGGTAGTTCTCAATGAGGTTTATGATTCATACTTGACATTGTGAATAGATTGTTACTTGAGCATAAGAAATCATATGACAAAATTATGTATGTTGCTGTTATAAGAATGATCATGATGCCCTCATGTCCGTATTTTATTTTTATCGACACCTCTATCTCTAAACATGTGGACATATTTTTCGATATCGGCTTCCGCTTGAGGACAAGCGAGGTCTAAGCTTGGGGGAGTTGATACGTCCATTTTGCATCATGCTTTTATATTGATATTTATTGCATTATGGGATGTTATTACACGTTATATCACAATACTTATGGCTATTCTCTCTTATTTTACAAGGTTTACATGAAGAGGGAGAATGCTGGCAGCTGGGATTCTGGGCTGGAAAAGGAGCAAATATTGGAGACCAATTCTGCACAGCTCCAAAAGTCCTGAAACTCCACAAAAGTTATTTTGGGAATTAATAAAAAATATCCAGTGGAAGAAATACCTAAGGGGGGCCACCCACCACCCACGAGGTTGGGGGCGTGCCCTACCCCCTGGGCGCGCCCCCCTGCCTCGTGGGCCACCTGGCAGCCCTCCGGTGCCCATCTTCTGCTATATGAGGTCTTTTACCCTGTTAAAAATCATAAGCAAGCTTACGGGATGAAACTCCACCGCCACGAGGCGGAACCTTGGCGGGACAATCTAGGGCTCCGGCGGAGCTGTTCTGCCGGGGAAACTTCCCTCTGGGAGGGGGAAATCATCACCATCGTCATCACCAACGATCCTCTCATCGGGAGGGGGTCAATCTTCATCAACATCTTCACCAGCACCATCTCCTCTCAAACCCTATTTCATATCTTGTATCCAATCTTTGTACCAAAACCTCAGATTGGTACATGTGGGTTGCTACTAGTGTTGATTACTCCTTGTAGTTGATGCTAGTTGGTTTATTTGGTGGAAGATCATATGTTCAGATCCTTAATGCATATTAATACCCCTCTGATTATGAACATGAATATGCTTTGTGAGTAGTTACGCTTGTTCCTGAGGACATGGGTGAAGTCTTGCTATTAATAGTCATGTGAATTTGGTATTCGTTCGATATTTTGATGAGATGTATGTTGTCTCTCCTCTAGTGGTGTTATGTGAACGTCGACTACATGACACTTCACCATTATTTGGGCCAAAAGGAAGGCATTGGGAAGTAATAAGTAGATGATGGGTTGCTAGAGTGACAGAAGCTTAAACCCTAGTTTATGTGTTGCTTCGTAGGGGGCTGATTTGGATCCACTTGTTTCATGCTATGGTTAGGTTTACCTTAATACTTCTTTTGTAGTTGCGGATGCTTGCAATAGGGGTTAAGCACAAGTGGGATGCTTGTCCAAGAAAGGGCAGTACCCAAGCACCGGTCCACCCACATATCAAATTATCAAAGTAACGAACGCGAATCATATGAGTGTGATGAAAACTAGCTTGACGATAATTCCCATGTGTCCTACACTTGTGGGTCTTCACTTGGCGGCGGCTCCATATCGTAAAACGCGATGAATCTTTCTCCCTGATTTTTTCTCCGTGAAAGTGAATATATAAAGTTGGAGTTGACGTCGGTGGAAGTACAGGGGAGCCACGAGGCAGGGGGAACGCCCTAGGGGGGGCGCCCCCCACCCTTGTGGATAGGGTGTGGGCCCCCTGGTGCTGATTCTTTCGCCAATATTTTTTATTAATTCTAAAAAGTTGCTCCATGGATTTTCAGGTCATTCCGAGAAATCTTATTTCTGCACAAAAATAACACCATGGCAGTTCTGCTGAAAACAGCGTCAGTCTGGGTTAGTTCCATTCAAATCATGCAAGTTAGAGTCCAAAACAAGGGCAAAAGTGTTTGGAAAAGTAGATACGACAGAGACGTATCACACTCCCGTGAAGAAGCCCAAAGCTAGACCTAAGCCTGAAACTAAGTGCTTCCATTGCAAAGGGAATAGTCACTGGAAGCGGAAACTACCCCAAATACTTGGCAAATTAGAAGGATGGCAAAGTGAACAAAGGTATATTTGATATACATGTTATTGATGTGTACATTATAGTGTTCATAGTAACCCTAGGGTATTTGATACTGGTTCAGTTGCTAAGATTAGTAACTCGAAACAAGAGTTGCAAAATGAATAGAGACTAGTTAAGGGTGAGGTAAAGATGTGTGTTGGAAATGATTCCAAGGTTGATATGATCATCATCGCACACTCCCTATACCTTCGGGATTAGTGCTGAACCTAAATAAATGTTATTTGCTGTTTGTGTTGAGCATGCACATGATTAGATCATGTTCATTGCAATATGTTTATTCATTTAAGTCAGAGAATAATCGTTGTTCTGTTTATGTGAATAAAACCTTCTATGGTCATACACTCAATGTGAATGGTTTATTGAATCTCGATCATAGTGATACACATATTCATAATATGGATGCCAAAAGATGCAAATTTGATAATGATAGTGCAACATACTTGTGCCACTGCCATTTAGGTCATATGGGTGTAAAGCGCATGAAGAAACTCCATGCAGATGGACATTTGGAATCACTTGATTATGAATCATTTGATACTTGCGAACCATGCTTCATGGGAAAGATGACTAAAACTCCGTTCTCTGGAACAACGGAGCGAGCTAATGACTTATTGGAAATAATACATACCGATGTATGCGGTCCAATGAGTGTTGAAGCTCGCGGCGGGCATCATTATTTTCTGACCTTCATAGATGATTTGAGCAGATATGTGTATATCTACTTGATGAAACAAAAGTCTGAAACATTTGAAAAGTTCAAAGAATTTCAGAGTGAAGTGAAGAATCATCGTAACAAGAAAATAAAGTTTCTACGATATGATCGCGGAGGCGAATATTTGAGTTACGAGTTTGGCCTTCATTTAAAATAATGTGGAATAGGTTCACAACCCATGCCACCTGGAACACTGCGGCGAAATGGTATGTCCGAACATCATAACCATACTTTATTAGATATGGTGTGATCTATGATGTCTCTTACCGATTTACCACTATCATTTTCGGGTTATGCATTAGAGATAGCTGCATTCACGTTAAATAGGGCACTGTCTAAATCTGTTGAGACGACATCGTATGAACTTTGGTTTGGCAAGAAACCTAAGATGTCATTTCTTAAAGTTTGAGGATGTGACGCTTATGTCAAAAGGCTTCAGCCTGATAAGCTCGAACCTGAATCGGAGAAGTGTGTCTTCATAGGATATCCTAAGAAAACAATTGGGTACACCTGATACCACATATCCGAAGGCAAGATCTTTGTTGCTAAGAATGGGTCCTTTCTAGAGAAGGAGTTTCTCTCGAAAGAAGAGAGTGGGAGGAAAGTAGAACTTGATGAGGTAATTGTACCTTCTCTCGAATTGGAAGGTAGCACATCAAAGAAATCCGTTCCCGTGATGCCTACACCAACTAGAGAGGAAGTTAATAATGATGATCATGAAACTTCAGATCAAGTTACTACTAAACTCTATAGGTTAATCAGAGCATGATCCACACCAGAGTGGTATGGTAATCCTGTCCTGGAAGTCATGTTAGTAGACCAAGGCGAACCTACGAACTATGAAGAAGCTATGATGAGCCCAGATTCTAACAAATGGCTTGAGGCCATGAAATCTGAGATAGGGTCCATGTATGAGAGCCAAGTGTGGACTTTGGTGGACTTGCCCGATGATTGGGAAGCCATAGAGAATAAATAGATCTTCAAGAAGAAGACTGATGCTAATGGTAATGTTACTGTTTACAAAGCTCGAGTTATCGCAAAAGGTTTTCGGCAAGTTCAAGGGGTTGACTACGGTGAGACTTTCTCACCCGTAGCGATGCTTAAGTCTGTCCGAACCATGTTAGCAATTGCCGCTTTTATGATTATGAAATTTGGCAAATGGACGTCAAAACTGCAATCCTCAATGGATTTCTTAAAGAAGAGTTGTATATGATGCAACTAGAAGGTTTTGTCGATCCTAAAGGTGCTAACAAAGTGTGCAAGCTCCAGCGATCCATCTATGGACTGGTGCAAGCATCTTGGAGTTCGAATGTCCGCTTTGATGAGGTGATCAAAGCATATGGTTTTATACAGACTTTTAGTGAAGCCTATATTTACAACAAAGTGAGTGGGAGCTCTGTAGCATTTCTGATATTATATGTGGATTACATATTGTTGATTGGAAATGATATAGAATTTCTGGATAGCACAAAAGGATACTTGAATAAGAGTTTTCCAATGAGAGACCTCGGTGAAGCTGCTTATATATTAGGCATCAAGATCTATAAAGATAGATCAACACGCTTAATAGGACTTTCACAAAGCACATACCTTGATAAAGTTTTGAAGAAGTTCAAAATGGATCAGTCAAAGAAAGGGTTTTTGCCTATGTTATAAGGTGTCAAGTTGAGTAAGACTCAAAGCCTGACCATGGCAGAATATATAGAGAGAATGAAAGTCATTCCCAATGCCCCAGCCATAGGTTCTAAAAAGTATGTCATGCTATGTACTAGACCTATTGTCTACATTGCCATGAGTTTGACAAGGGGGTACAATAGTGATCTAGGAGTAGATCACTGGATAACGGTCAAAATAATCCTTAGTTACCTAAAAGGACTAAGGAATATTCTCAGTTATGGAAGTGATAAAGAGTTCATCGTAAAGGGTTCCGTTGATGTAAGCTTTTTCACTGATACGGATGACTCTGAGTCTCAAACTTGATACATATTGAAAGTGGGAGCAATTATCTAGTGTAGCTCCAGGTAGATTATTGTAGACATATAATTTTGCAAAATACATACGGCTCTGAATGTCACAGGCCCGTTGACTTAAAAGTTCCACCGATAAAGATCTTCGTAGAATATGTAGGAGCCAATATGAGCATCCAGGTTCTGCTGTGAGTTATTGAACTGAGAGGTGTCTCGGTCATGTCTACATAGTTCTCGAACCCATAGGGTCCGCACACTTAACATTTGATGACGACATAGTATTATATGAGTTGTGTGATTTGGTGACCGAATGTTGTTCAGAGTCCCAGATGAGATCACAGACATGACGAGGAGTCTCGAAATGGTTGAGAGGTAAAGATTGATATATAGGACGATGGTATTCGGACACCGGAAGTGTTCCGGAGGGTACCCGATCAAGGAAATATGCCCTAGAGGCAATAATAAAGTGGTTATTTATATTTCCTTATATCATGATAAATGTTTATTATTCATGCTAGAATTATATTAACAGGAAACTTAGTACATGTGTGAATAAATAGACAAAACATAGTGTCCCTAGTATGCCTCTACTTGACTAGCTCGTTGAGCAAAGATGATTATGTTTCCGAACCATAGACATGTGTTGTCATTTGATAAACGAGATCACATCATTAGGAGAATGATGTGATGGACAAGACCCATCCGTTAACTTAGCATTATGATCGTTATAGTTTCATTGCTACTGCTTTCTTCATGACGTATACATGTTCCTCAGAGTATGAGATTATGCAACTCCCGAATACCGAAGGAACACCTTGTGTGCTATCAAGCGTCAAGCTACCTCTTGAGCACTGCGTTGGATTTCCCCAAAGAGGAGAGGATGATGCAGTGAAGTAGCGTAAGTATTTCCCTTAGTTTTTGAGAACCAAGGTATCAATCCAGTAGGAGACTACGCATAAATCCCTCGTACCTACACAAAACGATAGCTACTCGCAACCAACGCGATTAGGGGTTGTCAATCCCTTCATGGTCACTTACGAGGCTGAGATCTGATAGAGATGATAAATAATATTTTTGGTATTTTTGATAGATAGATGCAAAATGAAAAGTAAAAGGCAAAGTAAAAAACAAAGCAAGTAATAAAGTGATAGAGATTGATATGATGAGAATAGACCCGGGGGCCATAGGTTTCACTAGTGGCTTCTCTCAAGAGCATAAGTATTCTACGGTGGGTGAACAAATTACTGTTGAGCAATTGACAGAATTGAGCATAGTTATGAACATATCTAGGCAATGATCATGTATATAGGCATCACGTCCAAGACAAGTAGATCGAAACGATTCTGCATCTACTACTATTACTCCACTCATCGACTGCTATCCAGCATGCATCTAAAGTATTAAGTTAAAAACAGAGTAACGCCTTAAGCAAGATGACATGATGTAGAGGGATAAATTCATGCAATATGATAAAAACCCCATCTTGTTATCCTCGATGGCAACAATACAATACGTGCCTTGCAACCCTTTCTGTCACTGGGTAAGGACACCACAAGATCGAACCCAAAGCTAAGCACTTCTCCCATTGCAAGAACTACCAATCTAGTTGGACAAACCAAACGGATAATTCGAAGAGACTTGCAAAGATAACTCAATCATACATAAAATAATTCAGAGAAGAATCAAATATTTTCCATAGATAATCTGAATCATAAACCCACAATTCATTGTCTCAACAAACACACCGCAAAAAGAAGATTACATCGAATAGTTCTCCACAAGAGAGGGGGAGAACATTGTATTGAGATCCAAAAAGAGAGAAGAAACCATCTAGCTACTAGCTATGGACCCGAAGGTCTGAAGTAAACTACTCACACTTCATCGGAGGGGCTATGGTGTTGATGTAGAAGCCCTCCATGGTAGATGCCCCCTCCGGCAGAGCTCCGGAACAGGCCCCAAGATGGGATCTTGTGGATACAGAAAGTTGCGGCGGTGGAATTAGGTTTTTGGCTCCCCTTCTAATCTATCGGGGGTACGTAGGTATATATAGGAGGAAGGAGTACGTCGGTGGAGCAACAGGGGGCCCACGAGGTAGGGGGGCGCGCCCAGGGGGCGCCCCCACCCTCGTGACCTCCTTGGTTACTTCTTGGAGTAGGGTCCAAGTCCCCTGGATCACGTTCGGTGAGAAAATCACGTTCCCAAAGGTTTTATTCCGTTTGGACTCCGTTTGATATTCCGTTTCTTCGAAACACTGAAATAGGCAAAAAACAGCAATTCTGGGCTGGGCCTCCGGTTAATAGGTTAGTCCCAAAAATAATATAAAAGTGGAAAATAAAGCCCAATATAGTCCAAAACAGTAGATAAAGTAGCATGGAGCAATCAAAAATTATAGATACGTTGGAGACGTATCAGGCATCCCCAAGCTTAATTCATGCTCGTCCTCGAGTAGGTAAAAGTTAAAAAAGAATTTTTGATGCGGAGTGATACTTGGCATAATTTCAATGTAAATCTTCTTAATTGTGGCATGAATATTCAGATCCGAAAGATTCAAGATAAAAGTTCATATTGACATAAAAATAATAATACTTCAAGCATACTAATCAAAGTAATCATGTCTTCTCAAAATAACATGGCTAAAGAAAGTTATCCCTACAAAATCATATAGTCTGGCTGTTGCTCTATCTTCATCACACAAAGTATTTAATCATGCACAACCCCGATGACAAGCCAAGCAATTGTTTCATACTTTAGTCATCTCAAACTCTTTCAACTTTCACGCAATACATGAGCGTGAGCCATGGACATAGCACTATAGGTGGAATAGAATGGTGGTTGTGGAGAAGACAAAAAAGGAGAAGATAGTCTCACATCAACTAGGCGTATCAATGGGCTATGGATATGCCCATCAATAGATATCAATGTGAGCGAGTAGGGATTGCCATGCAACGGATGCACTAGAGCTATAAATATATGAAAGCTCAACAAAAGAAACTAAGTGGGTGTGCATCCAACTTGCTTGCTCATGAAGACCTAGGGCACTTTTGAGGAAGCCCATCATTGGAATATACAAGCCAAGTTCTATAATGAAAAATTCCCACTAGTATATGAAAGTGACAACATATGAGACTCTCTATCATGAAGATCACGGTGCTACTTTGAAGCACAAGTGTGGAAAAAGAGATAGTAGCATTGTCCCTTCTCTCTTTTTCTCTCATTAATTTATTCTTTTTTTTTCTTTGGGCATTTTCTCTTTTTTATGGCCTCTTTTTTTTCTATTTTTTTGTACAGTCCGAAGTCTCAATCCCGACTTGTGGGGGAATCATAGCCTCCGTCATCCTTTCCTCACTGGGACAATGCTCTAATAATGATGATCATCACACATTTATTTTTCTTACAACTCAACAATTACAACTCGATACTTAGAACAAATCATGACTCTATATGAATGCTTCCGGCAGTGTATCGGGATATGCAATGAATCAAGAGCAACATGTATGAAAATTATTAAGGTGGCCTTGCCACAAATACAATGTCAACTACATGTTCATGCAAAAATCAATATGACAATGATGGAGCATGTCATAATAAACGGAACGGTGGAAAGTTGCATGGCAATATATCTCGGAATGGCTATTGAAATGCCATAATAGGTAGGTATGGTGGCTGTTTTGAGGAAGGTATATGGTGGGTGTATGACACCGGCGAAAAGTGCACGGTATTAGAGAGGCTAGCAAAGGCGGAAAGGTGAGAGTGCGTATAATCCATGGACTCAACATTAGTCATAAAGAACTCATATACTTGTTGCAAAAATTTAGAAGTCATCAAAAACAAAAGCACTACACGCATGATCCTAGGGGGATAGATTGGTACGAAAAGACCATCGCTCGTCCCCGACCGCCACTCATAAGGAAGACAATCAATAAATAAAATTGTGCTCCAACTTCATCACAAAGTGGTTCACCATACGTGCATGCTACGGGAATCACAAACTTTAACACAAGCATTCTTTAAATTCATAATCACCCAACTAGCATTACTTTGATATTATCACCTTCATATCTCAAAACAATTATCAAGCATCAAACTTATCTTAGTATTCAACGCACTCAAAAGAAAGTTTTCACATATCTAGAATACCAAGTATATTATCATTAAGCAAATTACCATGCTAGTAACGACTCTCAAAATAATCTAAGTGAAGCATGAGAGACCAATAGTTTCTTTAAAACAAATCCACCACCGTCCTCTAAAAGATCTAAGTGAAGCACTAGAGCAAAAATTATCACGATCAAAAGATATAAGTGAAGCACTAGAACAAAACTATCAAGCTCAAAAGATATAAGTGAAGCACATAGAGTATTCCAGAAAATTACAAATCATGTATGGCTCTCCCAAAAGGTGTGTACAGCAAGGATGATTGTGGTAAACTAACAAGCAAAGACACAAATAATACAAGACGCTCCAAGCAAAACACATGACATGTGGTGAATAAAAATATAGCTCCAAGTAAATTACCGATGGAAGTGGACGAAAGAGGGGATGCCTTCCGGGGCATCCCCAAGCTTTGACTTTTTGGTGTCCTTGGATTATCTTGGGGGTGCCATGGGCATCCCCAGGCTTAGGTTCTTGCCACTCCTTGTTCCATAATCCATCAAAAGAATTCACCCAAAACTTGAAAACTTCACAACACAAAACTCAACAGAAATCTCGTGAGCTCCGTTAGTGAAAGAAAACAAAAGACTACTTCAAGGTACTGTAATGAACTCATTCTTTATTTATATTGGTGTTAAACCTACTGTATTCCAACTTCTCTATGGATTATAAACTATTTTACTATCCATAGGTTCATCAAAATAAGCAAACAACACACGCAAAACAGAGTCTGTCAAAAACAGAACAGTCTGTAGCAATCTGTAACTAACGCAAACTTCTGAACTCTAAAAATTCTACCAAAATAGGAAGTCCTGGACAATTTGTTTATTGAACAGAAGCAAAAAGAATCAACGCAAAATCATGTTCCTGTGATTTAACAAAATTATATTCGTGCGCGCAAAGTTTCTGTTTTTCAGCAGAATCAAATCAACTATCATCGTAGGTTATCCTATAGGTTCTACTTGGCACAAGCACTAATTAAAACATAAAACCGCATCCAAACAAAGGCTAGATGGATTATTTATTCCTAAACAGAAGCAAAAACAAAAAAACAAAAATAAAATTGGGTTGCCTCCCAACAAGAGCTATCGTTTAACGCCCCTAGCTAGGCATAGATATTTCAATGATGCTCACAAGAAAGACAAGAATTGAAGCACAAAGAGAGCATCATAAAACACGTGATAAACACATCTAAGTATAACATACTTCCTATGCATAGGCATCTTATAGGCAAACAAATTATCAAGGCAAGCAAAAACTAGCATATGCAAGGAGGCGGAAAGAAACAATAGCAATCTCAACATAACGAGAGGTAATTTATTATCATGAAAATTTCTACGACCATATTTTCCTCTATCATAATAATTACATGTGGTATCATAAGAAAATTCAACAAAATAGCTATCACATCAAATATTTTCAACAAGATCTACATGCATGCAAAGTTGACACTCTTCCGAAATAGTGGGATTAACATTAACTAAAGTCATGACCTCTCCAAACCCACTTTTATCAAAAATTTCATAAGATTGAATATTCTCCAAATATGTGGGATCTAGAGTTGACACTATTCCAAACCCACTTTCAATATTATTGCAAACAATGTTATCAATCTCATATTCATCAAGGGGATTAAATAAATTTTCAAGATCATAAGAAGAATCACCCCAATCATGATCATTGCAACAAGTAGTAGACATAGCAAAACTAGCATCCCCAACCTTAGGGTTTTGCATATTATTAGCACAATTGACATCAATAGAATTTATAGTAAAATTATTTAAATCATGCTTTTCGTTGAGGGAGCTATCAAGCATGGGTGCAATAGCAACGATCTCATTTTTAGCATAAGAACTATAGCAAATTCGTCTTCATAACTATTGGCTTCATGGCCACAAGAATAGAAAGCATCATGTTCATCAAGGGATATTTCAATCAAATCATTGGAATCATCATTATCTATAGATTCGTGCATATCATTATTTTCTTCCAAAGCAATGGTCATTCTTTCAATAAATTCTTGGACATAGACATTATGAGCAAGATTTTCATTGCAATATTTAAGTATGACGGAATTTTCAGATTTGTTGAGAGTAAAATCATACTTTTCAATCAAAGAAGCAACTTCATGAGCACCCTTAAAAATGACAAATTCTTCAATTTGTTCGATATCATAGTAACTATAAACACCCTTTGCATAAGAAGATAAGATTTCATTATCATTGAACTCACATAGGTAGGGAAGGTGTTTTTTAGGGTTCTTAGAGCAACAAGTAAAATCACACATTTCAAAAAGATTCCAAGCATAGCATAGCAAACTATTTATATGATACCGTAAGAGTCTCCCTTTTTCAGATAAATGATGATGCACAAGATGAGCATGCTCATCTAAAGATTTCCCATCAACTAGGCTAGTTGGGGTTTCAGCACGAGCGCATAAGGATCGAAGATGATCCAAGTAGAACACTTTAAGTGGATCCATATCAATAGATTTTTAGCAAGCAAAGATGCAAGCATATAGAAGGCACAAGGAAACACAAACAAAGATACATACGGGAAGAAGGCGAACGAAAAAGAGAGGGCAAATAAAATGGCAAGGGTGAAGTGGGGGAGAGGAAAACGAGAGGCAAATAATGTAATGCGAGAGATAGGGATTGTGATGGGTACTTGGTATGGTTGACTTGCTCTTGCGTGAGCCTCCCCGGCAACGGCGCCAGAAATTCTTCCTGCTACCTCTTGAGCACTGTGTTGGATTTCCCCGAAGAGGAGAGGATGATGCAGTAAAGTAGCGTAAGTATTTCCCTCAGTTTTTGAGAACCAAGGTATCAATTCAGTAGGAGACTACGCACAAGTCCCTCGTACCTACACAAAACGATAGCTACTCGCAACCAACGCGATTAGGGGTTGTCAATCCCTTCACGGTCACTTACGAGGGTGAGATCTAATAGAGATGATAAATAATATTTCTGGTATTTTTGATAGATAGATGCAAAGTGAAAAGTAAAAGGCAAAGTAAAAACAAAGCAAGTAATAAAGTGATAGAGATTGATATGATGAGAATAGACCGGGGGCCATAGGTTTCACTAGTGGCTTCTCTCAAGAGCATAAGTATTCTACGGTGGGTGAACAAATTACTGTTGAGCAATTGACAGAATTGAGCATAGCTATGAACATATCTAGGCAATGATCATGTATATAGGCATCATGTCCAAGACAAGTAGATCGAAACGATTCTGCATCTACTACTATTACTCTACTCATCGACCGCTATCCAGCATGCATCTAGAGTATTAAGTTAAAAACAAAGTAACACCTTAAGCAAGATGACATGATGTAAAGGGATAAATTCATGCAATATGATAAAACCCCCATCTTGTTATCCTCGATGGCAACAATACAATACGTGCCTTGCAACCCTTTCTGTCACTGGGTAAGGACACCGCAAGATCGAACCCAAAGCTAAGCATTTCTCCCATTGCAAGAACTACCAATCTAGTTGGCCAAACCAAACGTATAATTCAAAGAGACTTGCAAAGATAACTCAATCATACATAAAAGAATTCAGAGAAGAATCAAATATTTTCCATAGATAATCTGAATCATAAACCCACAATTCATCGGTCTCAACAAACACACCGCAAAAAGAAGATTACATCGAATAGTTCTCCACAAGAGAGGGGGAGAACATTGTATTGAGATCCAAAAAGAGAGAAGAAGCCATCTAGCTACTAGCTATGGACCCGAAGGTTTGAAGTAAACTACTCACACTTCATCGGAGGGGCTATGGTGTTGATGTACAAGCCCTCCGTGGTAGATGCCCCCTCCGACGGAGCTCCGGAACAGGCCCCAAGATGGGATCTTGTGGATACAGAAAGTTGCGGCGGTGGAATTAGGTTTTTGGCTCCCCTTCTGATCTGTCGGGGGTATGTAGGTATATATAGGAGGAAGGAGTACGTCGGTGGAGCAGCAGGGGGCCAACGAGGTAGGGGGGCGTGCCCAGGGGGGTGCCCCCCACCCTCGTGACCTCCTCGGTTACTTCTTGGAGTAGGGTCCAAGTCCCCTGGATCACGTTCGGTGAGAAAATCACGTTCCCGAAGGTTTTATTCCGTTTGGACTCCGTTTGATATTCCGTTTCTTCGAAACACTGAAATAGGCAAAAAACAGCAATTCTGGGTTGGGCCTCCGGTTAATAGGTTAGTCCCAAAAATAATATAAAAGTGGAAAGTAAAGCCCAATATAGTCCAAAACAGTAGATAAAGTAGCATGGAGCAATCAAAAATTATAGATACGTTGGAGACATATCACGTCACAACATAACTGGGTGATTATAAAGATGCTCTACAGGTGTCTCCGAAGGTGTTTGTTGGGTTGGCATAGATCGAGATTAGGATTTGCCACTCCGTGTATCGGAGAGGTATCTCTAGGCCCTCTCGGTAATGCTCATCACTATAAGCCTTGCAAGAAATGTGACTAATGAGTTAGTTGCGAGATGAAGCATTACGGAACGAGTAAAGAGAATTGCCGGTAACGAGATTGAACTAGGTATGATGATACCGACGATCGAATCTCGGGCAAGTAACATACCGATGAGAAAGGGAACAACGTATGTTGTTATGCGGTTTGACCGATAAAGATCTTCGTAGAATATGTAGCAGCCAATATGAGCATCCAGGTTCTGCTATTGGTTATTGATTAGAGATGTGTCTCAATCATGTCTACATATTTCTCGAACCCATAGGGTCCGCACGCTTAACGCTCGATGACGATTTGTATTATGAGTTATGTGTTTTGATGACGAAGTTTGTTCGGAGTACCGGATGATATCATGGACGTGACGAGGAGTCTCAAAATAATCGAGACATAAATATTGATATATTGGAAGGCTATATTCGAACATTGGAATGGTTCCGGAGAATTTCGGGTATTTTCTGAAGTACCGGGAGGTTACCGGAACCCCCGGGAAGTTGATGGGCCTTAGTGAGAAGGAGAGGCAGCATCCAGGAGGTGCCCCCCCAAGCCTAGGCCGAATTGGACTAGGGGTTGGGGGCGCGGCCCCGCTCTCCCTTCCTTTCCCCTTCTCCTTTAGGTGGAAACCTACTAGGACTTGGAGTCCTAGTAGGATTCCCCTTCTCCCGGCGCGCCTAGCTTGTCCGACCGGCCTCCCCCTCCCTCCTTTATATACGGGGGCAGGGGGCACCCTAGAACACAACAAGTTTTCCCTTAGCCGTGTGCGGTGCCCCCCTCCACAGTTACACACCTCGATCATATCGCCGTAGTGCTTAGGCGAAGCCCTACGCCAGTAACATCATCATCACCATCGCCACGCCGTCGTGCTGACAGAACTCACCCTTGTCTTCAACTGGACCAAGAGCACGAGGGACGTTATCGAGCTGAACGTGTGCTGAACACGAAGGTGCCGTATGTTCGGTAGTTTGGATCAGTTGGATCGCAAAGATGTTCGACTACATCAATCGCGTTACTAAACGCTTCCGCTTTCAGTCTACAAGGGTACGTTGACACACTCTCCCCTCTCGTTGCTATGCATCTCCTAGATAGATCTTGCGTGAACGTAGGAATTTTGAAATACGACGTTCCCCAACAGTGGCATCTGATACGTCTCCAACGTATCTATAATTTATGAAGCATCCATGCTATTATATTGTCTGTTTTGGATGTTTATGGCTTTACTAAGCACTTTTATATTATTTTTGGGACTAACCTATTAACCGGAGGCCCAGCCCAAATTGTTGTTTTCTTGCCTATTTCAGTGTTTCGAAGAAAAGGAATATCAAACGGAGTCCAAACAGACTGAAACCTTCGGGAGAGTTATTTTTGGAACAGAAGCAATCCAGGAGACTTGGAGTGTACGTAAGGGAAGCAACGAGGAAGCCACGAGGCAGGGAGGCGC
>NC_041391.1:638737747-638768627 GCF_002162155.2 Triticum dicoccoides
GTGGGCCCCTCGTGGCTCCCCTAACTGACTTCTTTCGCCTATATATGTCCATATACCCTAAAAACAACAGGGAGCACAATTGATTGGGAGTTCCGCTGCCGCGAGCCTCTGTAGCCACCAAAAACCAATCGGGACCCTGTTGCGGCACCCTGCCAGAGGGGGATCCCTCACCGGTGGCCATCTTTCATCATCCCAGCGCTCTCCATGACGAGGAGGGAGTAGTTCACCCTCGGGGTTGAGGGTATGTACTAGTAGCTATGTGTCTGATCACTCTCTCTCTCGTGCTCTTGAGGTGATACAATCTTGATGTATCGCGAGCTTTGTTATTATAGTTGGATCTTATGATGTTTCTCCCCATCTACTCTCTTGTGATGAATTGAGTTTTCCCCTTGAAGTTGTCTTGTCGGATTGAGTCTTTAAGGATTTGAGAACACTTGATGTATGTATTGCCGTGCTTATCTGTGGTGACAATGGGATATTCATGTGATCTACTTGATGTATGTTTTGGTTGATCAACTTGCGGGTTCAATGAACTTATGCATAGGGATTGGCACATGTTTTCATCTTGACTCTCCAGTAGAAACTTTGGGGCACTCTTTGAAGTACTTTGTGTTGGTTGAATAGATGAATCTGAGATTGTGTGATGCATATCGTATAATCATGCCCACAGATACTTAAGGTGACATTGGAGTATCTAGGTGACATTAGGGTTTTGGTTGATTTGTGTCTTAAGGTGTTATTCTAGTACGAACTCTATGATAGATTGAACGGAAAGAATAGCTTCGTGTTATTCTACTACAGACTCTTGAATAGATCGATCAGAAAGGATAACTTTGAGGTGGTTTCGTACCCTACAATAATCTCTTCGTTTGTTCTCCGCTATTAGTGACTTTGGAGTGACTCTTTGTTGCATGTTGAGGGATAGTTATATGATCCAATTATGTTATTATTGTTGAGAGAACTTGCACTAGTGAAAGTATGAACCCTAGGCCTTGTTTCCTACCATTGCAATACCATTTACGCTCACTTTTATTATTAGTTACCTTGCTGTTTTTATAATTTCAGATTACAAAAACCTATATCTACCATCCATATTGCACTTGTATCACCATCTCTTCGCCGAACTAGTGCATCTATACAATTTACCATTGTATTGGGTGTGTTGGGGACACAAGAGACTCTTTGTTATTTGGTTGCAGGGTTGCTTGAGAGAGACCATCTTCATCCTACGCCTCCCACGGATTGATAAACCTTAGGTCATCCACTTGAGGGAAATTTGCTACTGTCCTACAAACCTCTGCACTTGGAGGCCCAACAACGTCTACAAGAAGAAGGTTGTGTAGTAGACATCAAGCTCTTTTCTGGCGCCATTACCGAGAAGGTGAGTGTTTGAAGGTATATCTTTAGATCTTGCAATCGAATCTTTTAGTTTCTTGTTTTATCACTAGTTTAGTTTATAACAGAAAACTACAAAAAAATGGTATTGAGTTTGCCTCATACACTTCATCTTTTTAATATCTTTCGTGAGAATGATGGAAAGGAAAATTGTGCTCAAGTGCTAGAAGAAGAAATCTATAAAATGTTTTGCACTAAATCTTTGAATGATGAGCATGATTGCAATGTTGTTAGTATGAACTCTTTGAATATCCATAGTACAAATGATGATTGCACTAGTCATGATGAAAGTGTCTCTTATAAGCATGTCAACTTTTGTGGAATACATAGAGCTTGCAAGTACACACCAAATAGGGAAGATAGATTTTGCAAGAGGCATAAGTATTTGGAAACTAAATGGTTGCAAGAAAGGCTAGATGATTGTACTGAAAGATTCAATATTTATCGCCATCCTTGTGAACTTTGCAATGAACATGGTCATTTAAAGCTCCAATGCTATTTGTTTCATGATCAAATCATGTCCAAAAATTGCGCTAACTTGATTACCCTTGAGCATCATAAAAAGTTTAGTCTTCTTTTGGGGTATGAGGAAATAAAACATATAACTGAGGGTATTCCAAAATTTAATCTTGATAGATTTCTTGATTTTGATCTAGAAGAAATTTTTATGTATTGTTCGGTAAATTGCATTGAAAATCTTTATATTGCTAATTACATAAAGACAAGAAAACAAATGGAATATGAAGAGAATACTAATGAAAGGGAAGAGACTTCCCAATATCTTCCTATTATTTCTTATGATGAATCAGGTAACGAGGAGGAGCCTTCTATTCAACCAATCTCATTAATAAGGACCTCCAAAAAGAGGATTAAACCAACACATGATGTGAAGAAGAAAAAGAAAATATGAAGAAGCAAAGGTAAAAAGGTATCCCTCTCAAATGATGTTGCTCCTACTACTCATTGTGATGATTATAATTGCTATACTATTGGTGCTATCCATACTATTAATGATGAGAGTGATTATGCTTATGATATGAAAAGGCCCAAGCTAGGGGATGCTATGTTTGATGAGAATGACATGTTTGAGAATATATTTGCTGCAATTAATGTTTGTCCCAATCTTGGGGATGCTATGTTTAATGAAGATGATATTTTTAGCCTCCCAAGTTTTGATAAGCAAATTTATTATGATGATAGCATGCCTCCTACTTATGATGATTATATTGATGAAAGTGGGTTTGGAAGAGTGTCAACTTTAGTAAGTAATGATCCCACCATTTTGGAGGATGTTGAATCTTATTGTGATGAATATGAAAGTGGATTTGGAGAGGTCATGACTTTATTTAGTGATGATTCCACTATCTTGGAAGAGGTTTCAATCGATTATGATGAGAACAAAGTTGCTATTTATGATGATTATTGTGATGAAACTTATGCTATAAAAAGTAGTGATGATTATATTTATAAAACTTGTCATGATTATGATTACCCTTTTTCTGAACATTAGTCTTTTAATGTGGAAACAATTTATAGTATTCTAGTCTCTTATGATACTCCCACTATTCCGAATGAGAATAATTTTGCTTATGTGGAGAGTAATAAAATTTCTATGCAAGTAGATCATGAAAAGAATGCTTTAGGTGCTGGTTATATTGTTGAATTTATTCATGATGCTACTGAAAATTATTATGAAGGAGGAACATATGCTTGTAGGAATTGCAATAATATCAAGTTTCCTCTCTATGTGCTTAAAATTTTGAAATTATGCTTGTTTAGCCTTCCTATGCTAGTTGATTATTGTTCCCATAAGTTGTTTTCTCACAAAATCCCTATGCATAGGAAGTGGGTTAGGCTTAAATGTGCTAGTCATATTCTTCATGATGCTCCCATTGTGTTTCAATTCTTATCTTGTATGTGAGCATCATTGTCATCATCATGCCTAGCTAGAAAGGCATTAAAGAAAAGCGCTTGTTCGGAGACAACTCAATATTTACCATTATTGTTTTTGTGTGTACACATAATTATGCTACTGTAGTAATCATGTTTTATAGCTTTTGTTTCAATAAAGTGCCAAGTAAGACCTTTAGGATAGCTTACGGTGATAGTTGTGCTGATCCTGGTGAAAATTAGAAACTTTTGCACCCAGTATATTAGTTTTGATAATTCACAAAAATGTGCTTTTGATCTGATTCTTTTTGCTCTGGATCGTTACACAAATTTCTCAGGTTTTCCTAATGTGGTAGGAATTTTGGAGTTCCAGAAGTATACGTTTGATACAGATTACTACATACTGTTTTGTTTTTGACAGATTCTGTTTTCTATGTGTTGTTTGCTTATTTTGATGAATCTATGAGTAGTATCGGAGGGTATGAACCATAGATAAGTTGGAATACAGTAGATATTTCACCAATATGAATTTAGAATGAGTTCACAATAGTACCAAAAGTGGTGATTTATTTTCTTATACTAACGGAGCTTACGAGTTTTCTGTTAAGTTTTGTGTTGTGAAGTTTTCAAGTTTTGGGTAAAGATTCGATGGACTATGGAATAAGGAGTGGCAAGAGCCTAAGCTTGGGGATGCCCAAGGCACCCCAAGGTAATATTCAAGGACAACCAAGAGCCTAAGCTTGGGGATGCCCCGGAAGGCATCCCCTCTTTCGTCTTCGTTCATCGGTAACTTTACTTGGAGCTATATTTTTATTCACCACAGGATATGTGTTTTGCTTGGAGCGCCATTTTGTTTTATTTTGTTTTGCTTGCTGTTTGAATAAAATACCAAGATCTGAAATTCTTAAATGAGAGAGAGTCTTCACATAGCTACATAATTATTTAACTACTCTTTGATCTTCACTTATATCTTTTTGGAGTAGTTTGTCATTTACTCGTGTGCTTCACTTATATCCTATGAGTAAATGGTTGAATGATTTGGATGTCATAAATCTGAAATTATATATGTTTCATTTGCTTATCCCATGGGGAGTAATGACTTCACATCTAAGAAGTAGAGGTGGTAAATTTATTGAAGGTTAGCAAACATTGTATTGGTCACTTGAACAATTCATGAAAGAATATTGAAGGAAGAGAGATTTCACATATAAATATACTATCTTAGACATCTTCTATGATTGTGAGCCCCATTAATTATTTCCAAACCTGAGCAAATTAGTTGAAATTGGACAAGGAAGACAACATAATGAGTTATGCTTGGGTATATTTGTATAGAAGTTATATTGTTATATAGATCCTCCAACATGTGGTGCTTGCTATTTAGAATCCTTTGCTAGCCAAAATATCTGTACTAAGCGGGAATACTTCTTGTGCATCAAAATTCCTTAAACCAAGTTTCTTCCATGGGTGTCCACCATACCTACCTATATGCGGTATTTACCTGCCGTTCCAAGTAAATTTGCATGTATCAAACTCTAAACCTTCAAATAATAATCTGTTTTATATGCCCTAATCGCTCATGTAGCGACTAGTGGATGTCAGTATCTTCCATGCTAGGTGGGTTATTCTCACGATGAGTGGACTCCGCTCATCATTCACGAGAAAAATGGCTGGTAACTGGGATGCCCAGTCCCATGATCAAAAGATCAAAATCAAATCGAAATAATTGCAAACAAAACTCCCCCAGGATTGTTGTTAGTGGGAGGCACCCGTTGTTTCGGGCAAGCCATGGATTGACGATTGTTGGTGGAGGGGGAGTAAAACTTTACCATTCTGTTTGGGAACCGCCTATAATGTATCCAGTATGGAAGAAACTGGGAACCCTTGGTTGTTACGTTGACAATGAAAGCATACCTCTCAAAATTGTTTTCATCTCTATTTCAAAATCAAGCTCTGGCACCTCTGCAAATCCCTGCTTCCCTCTGCGAAGGGCCTATCTTTTACTTTTATGCAAGAGTCAGTAGTATTCCTTCTCATTCCTACCTACTCTTTAGTTGGCAAGCATCGTGTGATGGGGAAATATCTAAGCGTATATGGCCATTCAAATATATTTGATCATGAATTATTATTGTTGACAATTATCTATATGATAAGTAAGTTGGGAGGCGAAACATTAAGCCCCTATCTTTCTCTGTGTTCGATGGACGCCATTTGTTCTAAAAATATGCTTCGAGTGGTAGCAATCATGGAAGACTATATGATAGTTGAGTATGTAGGATTTGCTAAATCAAAGCTCTTACATAGACCCTTCCTGAAAATAAGATGAATTGCAATTGTTTGATGACTAAGAACATAGTTTGCTAGTTTTCAAGAAAGTTTATGGTATATACTTTGACATGTGAATAGCTTGTTACTTGATCGTGAGAAGTTTTATGAGATGAACTACTGTTATGACATATAATGATGCTAGAAAAGGTGATTGAGATTATCATTGATCAAAGTTATGCACCTGCTAGCATTCACACTTCATAAATTATTTCTTTTATCATTTACCTACTCGAGGACGAGCAGGAATTAAACTTGGGGATGCTGATACGTCTCCAATGTATCCATAATTTATGAATCATTCATGCTATTATATTATCTGTTTTGGATGTTTATGGGCTTTACTAAGCACTTTTATATTATTTTTGGGACTAACCTATTAACCGGAGGCCCAACCCAAATTGATGTTTTCTTGCCTATTTCAGTGTTTCGAAGAAAAGGAATATCAAATGGAGTCCAAACGAAATGAAACCTTCGGGGGAGTTGTTTTTGGAACAGAAGCAATCCAGGAGACTTGGAGTGTGCATAAGGGAAGCAATGAGGAAGCCATGAGGTAGGGAGGCGCGCCCTACCCCCTGGGTGCGCCCCCCACCCTCGTGGGCCCCTCGTGTCTCCCCTGACCGACTTCTTTTGCCTATATATGTCCATATACCCTAAAAACATCCGGGAGCACAATAGATCCGGAGTTCCGCTGCCGCAAGCTCTGTAGCCACCAAAACCAATCGGGACCCTGTTTCGGCACCCTGCCGGAGGGGGATCCCTCACCGGTGACCATCTTTCATCATCCCAGCGCTCTCCATGATGAGGAGGGAGTAGTTCACCCTCGGGGTTGTGGGTATGTACTAGTAGCTATGTGTCTGATCACTCTCTCTCTCGTGCTCTTGAGGTGATACAATCTTGATGTATCACGAGCTTTGTTATTATAGTTGGATCTTATGATGTTTCTCCCCATCTACTCTCTTGTGATGAATTGAGTTTTCCCCTTGAAGTTGTCTTGTCGGATTGAGTCTTTAAGGATTTGAGAACACTTGATGTATGTATTGCCGTGCTTATCTGTGGTGACAATGGGATATTCATGTGATCTACTTGATGTATGTTTTGGTTGATCAACTTGCGGGTTCAATGAACTTATGCATAGGGATTGGCACATGTTTTCATCTTGACTCTCCAGTAGAAACTTTGGGGCACTCTTTGAAGTACTTTGTGTTGGTTGAATAGATGAATCTGAGATTGTGTGATGCATATCGTATAATCATGCCCACAGATACTTAAGGTGACATTGGAGTATCTAGGTGACATTAGGGTTTTGGTTGATTTGTGTCTTAAGGTGTTATTCTAGTATGAACTCTATGATAGATTGAACGGAAAGAATAGCTTCGTGTTATTCTACTACAGACTCTTGAATAGATCGATCAGAAAGGATAACTTTGAGGTGGTTTCGTACCCTACAATAATCTCTTCGTTTGTTCTCCGCTATTAGTGACTTTGGAGTGACTCTTTGTTGCATGTTGAGGAATAGTTATATGATCCAATTATGTTATTATTGTTGAGAGAACTTGCACTAGTGAAAGTATGAACCCTAGGCCTTGTTTCCTACCATTGCAATACCATTTACGCTCACTTTTATTATTAGTTACCTTGCTGTTTTTATAATTTCAGATTACAAAAACCTATATCTACCATCCATATTGCACTTGTATCACCATCTCTTCGCCGAACTAGTGCATCTATACAATTTACCATTGTATTGGGTGTGTTGGGGACACAAGAGACTCTTTGTTATTTGGTTGCAGGGTTGCTTGAGAGAGACCATCTTCATCCTACGCCTCCCACGGATTGATAAACCTTAGGTCATCCACTTGAGGGAAATTTGCTACTGTCCTACAAACCTCTGCACTTGGAGGCCCAACAACGTCTACAAGAAGAAGATTGTGTAGTAGACACATCCGAGCCAGGTCTATGCGTAGATGTTTTATGCACGAGTAGAACACAAAGAGTTGTGGGCGATAATAGTCATATTGCTTATCACCAAATTCTTACTTTGATTCGGCGATATTGTTGGATGAAGCGGCCCGGACCGACATTACATGACCGCGTTAATGAGACTGGTTCTACTGATGTGCTTTTGCACATAGGTGGCTGGCGGGTGTCAGTTTCTCCAACTTTAGTTGAATCGAGTTTGACTACGGCCGGTCCTTGTTGAAGGTTAAAACAACACACTTGACGAAAAATCGTTGTGGTTTTGATGCGTAGGTAAGAACGGTTCTTGCTAGAAGCCCGTAGCAGCCACGTAAAACTTGCAACAACAAAGTAGACGACGTCTAACTTGTTTTTGCAGGGCTTGTTGTGATGTGATATGGTCAAGGCATGATGATATATAAATTGTTGTATGAGATGATCATGTTTTGTAACAAAGTTATCAGCAACTGGCAGGAGCCATATGGTTGTCGCTTTATTGTATGAAATGCAATCACCATGTAATTGCTTTACTTTATCACTAAGTGGTAGCGATAGTCGTAGTAGAAATAGTTGGCGAGACGACAACGATGCTATGATGGAGATCAAGGTGTCAAGCTGGTGACGACAGAGATCATGACGATGCTTCGGTGATGGAGATCATGAGCACAAGATGATGATGCCATATCATGTCACATATTTTGATTGCATGTGATGTTTATCTTTTATGCATCTTATTTTGCTTATTATGACAGTAGAATTATAAGATGATCCCTTACTAAATTTCAAGGTATAAGTGTTCTCCCCAAGTATGCATCGTTGCTACAGTTCGTCATGCCGACACACCACATGATGATCAGGTCTGATAAGATCTACATTGACATACAATGGGTGCAAGCCAGTCTTGCATGTGCAAAATACTTGGGTTAAACTTGACGAGCCTAGCATATGTAGATATGGCCTCGGGACACTGAGACCGAAAGGTCAACGTGAATCATATAGTAGATATGATCAACATAGTGATGTTCACCATTGAAAACTACTCCATCTCACGTGATGACCGTACATGGTTTAGTTGATTTGGATCACGTGATCATTTAAATGACTAGAGGGATGTCTAGCTAAGTGAGAGTTCTTAAGTAATATGATTAATTGAACTTTAATTTATCATGAACTTAGTCCTGATAGTTTTTTGCATGTCTATGTTGTTGTAGATCAATGGCTCGTGCTACCATTCCTTTAAATTTTAATATGTTCCTAGAGAAAGCTTAGCTGAAAGATGATGGTAGCAATTACATGGACTGGGTCTGTAACTTGAGGACTATCCTCATTGCTGCACAGAAGAATTACGTCCTAGAAGCACCGCTAGGTGCTAGGCCTACTGCAGATGCAACTGTGGATGTTGTGAACATCTAGCAGAGCAAAGGTGATGACTACTTGATAATTCAGTGTGCCATGCTTTATGGCTTAGAATCGGGACTTCAAAGAAGTTTTGAATGTCATGGAGCATATCAGATGTTCCAAGAGTTGAAGTTAATATTTCAAGTAAATGCCCGAGTTGAGAGATATGAATGAAGTCTCCAACAAGTTCTATAGCTGCAAGATGGAGGAGAATAGTTCTATCAGTGAACATATACTCAAAATGTCTGGGTACCATAACCACTTGACTCAATTGGGAGTTAACCTTCCTGATGATAGTGTCATTGACAGAGTTCTTCAATCACTGCCACCAAGCTATAAAAGCTTCGTGATGAACTATAATATGCAAGGGATGACAAAAATTATTCCCGAGCTCTTCACAATGCTAAAGGCTGCGGAGGTAGAAATCAAGAAGGAGCATCAAGTATTGATGGTTAACAAGACCACTAGTTTCAAAAAAAAAGGCAAAGGGAAGAAGGGATCTTCAAGAAGAACGACAAGCAAGTTGTGCTCAAGAGAAGAAGCCCAAGTCTGGACCTAAGCCTGAAACTAAGTGCTTCTACTGCAAAGGGACTGGTCACTGGAAGCGGAACTGCCCTAAGTATTTGGCGGATAAGAAGGATGGCAAAGTAAAAGGTATATTTGATATACATGTTATTGATGTGTTCCTTGCTAATGCTCGTAGTAGCGCCTGGGTATTTGATACTGGTTCTGTTGCTCATATTTGCAACTCGAAACAGGGGCTACGGATTAAATGAAGATTGGCTAAGGACGAAGTGACGATGCGCGTCGGAAATGGTTCCAAGGTCGATGTGATTGTCGTTGGCACGCTACCTCTACATCTACCTTCGGGATTAGTTTTAGACCCGAATAATTGTTATTTGGTGCCAGCATTGAGCATGAACATTATATCTGGATCTTGTTTGATGCGAGACGGTTATTCATTTAAATCTGAGAATAATGGTTGTTCTATTTATATGAGTAATATCTTTTATGGTCATGCACCCTTGTTGAGTGGTCTATTTTTATTTAATCTCGATCGTGGAGATACACAAGTTCATAATATTGAAGCCAAAAGATGCAAAGTTGATAATGATACTGTAACTTATTTGTGGCACTGCCGTTTAGGTCATATTGGTGTAAAGCGCATGAAGAAACTCCATACTGATGGGCTTTTGGAATCACTTGATTATGAATCACTTGGTGCTTGTGAACCATGCCTCATGGGCAAGATGACTAAAACTCCGTTCCCTGGAACAATGGAACGAGCTACTGACTTATTAGAAATAATACATACCAATGTATGCGGTCCAATCAGTGTTGAGGCTCGTGGCGGGTATCGTTATTTTCTTACCATCTTAGATGACTTGAGCATGTATGGGTATATCTACTTAATGAAGCATAAGTCTGAAACGTTTGAAAAGTTCAAAGAATTTCAGAGTGAAGTGGAAAATCATCGTAACAAGAAAATAATGTTTCTATGATATGATCATGGAGGCGAATATTTGAGTTACAATTTTGGTCTTCATTTGAAGTAATGGGAATAGTTTCACAACTTACGCCACCTGGAACACCATGCTACCTCTTGAGGACTGCGTTGGTTTTCCCTTGAAGAGGAAAGGGTGATGCGGCAAAGTAGTGTAAGTATTTCCCTCAGTTTTTGAGAACCAAGGTATCAATCCAGTAGGAGGCTCCTCAAAAGTCCCACGCACCTACATGAACAAACAAGAACCTCGCAACCAACGCAATAAAGGGGTTGTCAATCCCTTCATGGTAACTTGCAAAAGTGAGATCTGATAGAGATAATATGATAAGATAAATATTTTTGGTATTTTTATGATATAGGTTGGAAAATAAAAGATGCAAATCAAAGTAGATAGAAAACTTATATGATAAAAGATAGACCGGGGGGCATAGGTTTCACTAGTGGCTTCTCTCAAGATAGCATAAGTATTACGGTGGGTGAACAAATTACTGTCGAGCAATTGATAGAAAAGCGCATAGTTATGAGATTATCTAGGCATGATCATCTATATAGGCATCATGTCCGTGACAAGTAAACCGAAATGATTCTGCATCTACTACTATTACTCCACACATCGACCGACTCCTGCCTGCATCTAGAGTATTAAGTTCATGAAGAACAGAGTAACGCATTAAGAAAGATGGCATGATGTAGAGGGATAAACTCAAGCAATATGATATAAACCCCATCATTTTATCCTCGATGGCAACAATACAATACGTGTCTTGTTGCCCCTGCTGTCACTGGGAAAGGACACCGCAAGATTGAACCCAAAGCTAAGCACTTCTCCTATTGCAAGAAAGATCAATCTAGTAGGCCAAACCAAACTGATAATTCAAAGAGACTTGCAAAGATAACCAATCACACATAAAAGAATTCAGAGAAGATTCAATTATTTCTCATAGATAAACTTGATCATAAACCCACAATTCATCGGATCTCGACAAACACATCGCAAAAAGAGTTACGTCGAATAGATCTCCAAGAAGATCGAGGAGAACTTTGTATTGAGATTCAAAGAGAGAGAAGAAGCCATCTAGCTAATAACTATGGACCCGAAGGTATGTGGTAAACTACTCACAACTCATCGGAGAGGCCTTGGAGATGATGTAGTGGCCCTCCGTGGTCGATTCCCCCTCTGGCGGAGCGCTGACAAAGGCTCCAAGATGGGATCTCGCGGATACAGAAGGTCACGGCGGTGGAAATAGTTTTTCGTGGTGCTCCTGGATGTTTTCGGGGTATGTGGATATATATAGGAGGAAGAAGTAGGTCGGTTGACGCTCGAGGGGCCCACGAGGGGGGGCACCCACCCCCAGGGGGCACGCCGGGCACCCTCGTGGCCGCCTCGTTTGTTGCTTGACGTCCACTCCAAGTCCCCTGGATTGCGTTTGTTCCAAAAAGATCGCTCTCAAAGGTTTCATTCCGTTTGGACTCCGTTTGATATTCCTTTTCTTTGAAACACTGAAATAGGCAAAAAAAACAGCAATTCGGGTTGGGCCTCCGGTTAGTAGGTTAGTCCCAAAAATGATACAAAAGTGTAAAGTAAAGCCCATAAACATCCAAAACGGGTAATATAATAGCATGGAACAATCAAAAATTATAGATACGTTGGAGACGTATCACACCATAGCGTAATGGTGTGTCCGAACAGCGTAACCGTACTTTATTGGATATCGTGCGATCTATGATGACTCTTACTGATTTACCGCTATCGTTTTGGGGTTATACTTTAGATACAGATGTATTCACTTTAAATAGGGCACCATCAAAATCCGTTGAGACGACATCTTATGAACTGTGGTTTGGCAAGAAACCAAAGTAGTCGTTTCTTAAAGTTTGGGGCTGTGATGCTTATGTGAAAAAGCTTCAACCTGATAAGCTCGAACCTAAATCGGAGAAGTGCATCTTCATAGGATACCCAAAGGAAACTGTTGGGTACACCTTCTATCACAGATCCGAAGGCAAGATATTCATTGCTAAGAATGGATCCTTTCTAGAGAAGGAGTTTCTCTAAAAAAGAAGTGAGTGGGAGGAAAGTAGAGCTTGATGAGGTAATTGTACCTTCTCCCAAATTGGAAAGTAGTTCATCACAGAAATCAGTTCCAGTGATTCCTACACCAATTAATGAGGAAGCTAATGATGATGATCATGAAACTTCAGATCAAGTTACTATAGAACCTTTTAGGTCTTCCAGAGTACAATCTGCACTAGAGTGGTACGGTAATCCTATTCTAGAAGTCATGTTACTAGACCATGATGAACCTACAAACTATGAGGAAGCGATGATGAGCCCAGATTCCGCAAAATGGCTTGAGGCCATGAAATCTGAGATGGGATCCATGTATGAGAACAAAGTGTGGACTTTGATGGATTCGCCTGATGATCGGCAAGCCATAGAAAATAAATGGATCTTCAAGAAGAAGACTGACGCTGACAGTAATGTTACTGTCTACAAAGCTCGACTTGCTACGAAAGGTTTTCGACAAGTTCAAGGAGTTGACTATGATGAGACTTTCTCACCCGTAGCGATGCTTAAGTCTGTCTGAATCACGTTAGCAATTGCTGCATTTTATGATTATGAATTTGGCAGATGGATGTCAAAACTGCATTCCTGAATGGATATCTGGAAGAAGAGTTGTATATGATGCAACCAGAAGGTTTTGTCGATCCAAAGGGTGATAACAAAGTGTGCAAGCTCCAGCGATCCATTTATGGACTGGTGCAAGCCTCTCGGAGTTGGAATAAACGCTTTGATAGTGTGATCAAAGCATATGGTTTTATACAGACTTTTGGAGAAGCCTGTATTTACAAGAAAGTGAGTGGGAGCTCTATAGCATTTCTAATATTATATGGGGATGACATATTGTTGATTGGAAATGATACAGAATTTCTGGATAACATAAAAGGATACTTGAATAAGAGTTTTTCAATAAAAGACCTCGGTGAAGCTGCTTACATATTAGGCATCAAGATCTATAGAGTTAGATCAAGACGCTTAATTGGACTTTCACAAAGCACATGCCTTGATAAAGTTTTCAATAAGTTCAAAATGGATTAGTCAAAGAAAGGGCTCTTGCCTGTGTTACAAGGTGTGAAGTTGAGTCAGACTCAATGCCCGACCACTACAGAAGATAGAGAGAAAATGAAAGTCATTTCCTATGCTTCAGCCATAGGTTCTATCATGTATGCAATGTTGTGTAGCAGACCTGATGTGTGCCTTGATATAAGTATAGCAAGGAGGTACCAAAGTAATCCAGGAGTGGAGCACTGGACAGCGGTCAAGAACATCCTGAAATACCTGAAAAGGACTAAGGATATGTTTCTCGTTTATGGGGGTGACAAAGAGCTCGTTGTAAATGGGTACGTCGATGCAAGCTTTGACACTGATCCGGATGACTCTAAGTCGCAATCCGGATATGTATTTATGTTGAATGGTGGAGCTGTCAGTTGGTGCAGTTCCAAGAAGAGCGTCGTGGCGGGATCTACGTGTGAAGCGGAGTACATAGCTGCTTCGGAAGCAGCAAATGAATGAGTCTGGATGAAGGAGTTCATATTCAATCTAGGTGTTATACCTAGTGTATCGGGTCCAATGAAAATCTTTCGTGACAATACTGGTGCAATTGCCTTGGCAAAGGAATCCATATTTCACAAGAAAACCAAACACATCAAGAGACGCTTTAATTCCATCCGGTATCAAGTCGTAGAGGGAGACATAGAGATTTGCAAGATACATATGAATCTGAATGTTGCAGGCCCATTGACTAAGCCTCTTCCACGAGCAAAACATGATCAACACCAAGACTCCATGGGTGTTAGAATCATTACTGTGTAATCTAGATTATTGACTCTAGTGCAAGTGGGAGACTGAAGGAAATATTCCCTAGAGGCAATAATAAAGTTGTTATTTATATTTCCTTATATCATGATAAATGTTTATTATTCATTCTAGAATTATATTAACCGGAAACTTAGTACATGTGTGAATACATAGACAAAACATAGTGTCCCTAGTACGCCTCTACTTGACTAGCTCGTTGATCAAAGATGGTTATGTTTCCTAACCATAGACATGTGTTGTCATTTGATAAACGGGATCACATCATTAGGAGAATGATGTGATGGACAAGACCCATCCGTTAGCTTAGCATTATGATCATTACAGTTTTATTGCTACTGCTTTCTTCATGACTTATACATGTTCATCAGACTATGAGATTATGCAACTCCTGAATGCCGGTGGAACACCTTGTGTGCTATCAAACGTCATAACGTAACTAGGTGATTATAAAGATGCTCTACAGATGTCTCCGAAGATGTTTGTTGGGTTGGCATATATCGAGATTAGGATTTGTCACTCCGTGTATCGGAGAGGTATCTCTGGGCCCTCTCGGTAATGCTCATCACTATAAGCCTTGCAAGCAATGTGACTAATGAGTTAGTTGCAGGATGAAGCATTACGAAATGAGTAAAGAGACTTGTCGGTACCGAGATTTAACTAGGTATGATGATATCGACGATCGAATCTCGGGCAAGTAACATACCGATGACAAAGGGAACAACGTATGTTGTTATGCGGTTTGACCGATAAAGATCTTCGTAGAATATGTAGGAGCCAATATGAGCATCCAGGTTCCGCTATTGGTTATTGATCGGAGATGTGTCTCAATCATGTCTACATAGTTCTCGAACTTGTAGGGTCCGCACGCTTAACGTTTGATGACGATTTGTATTATGAGTTATGTGTTTTGATTACCGAAGTTTGTTTGAAGTCCCGGATGAGATCACGGACGTGATGAGGAGACTTGAAATGGTCGAGACATAAAGATTGATATATTGGAAGGCTATATTCGGACATCAGAATTGTTCCGGAGAAGTTTGGATATTTTCTGGAGTACCGGGAGGTTACCTCCCGGGGAGTTGATGGGCCTTAGTGGGAAGGAGAGGCAGCAGCCAGGAGGTGGCAGCCCCCCAAGCCTAGTCTGAATTGGACAAGGGGTTGGGGGTGCGCCCCCCTCTCCCTTCCTTTCCCCTTCTCCTTTAGGTGGAAACCTACTAGGACTTGGAGTCCTACTAGGATTCCCCTTCTCCCGGCGCGCCTAGCTTGGCCGGCCGGCCTCCCCCTCTCTCCTTTATATACGGGGGCAGGGGGCACACCTAGAACACAACAAGTTTTGCCTTAGCCGTGTGCGGTGCCCCCCTCCACAGTTACACACCTCGATCATATCGATGTAGTGCTTAGGCGAAGCCCTGCGCCGGTAACATCATCATCACCGTCGCCACGCCGTCGTGCTGACGGAACTCACCCTCGTTCTCAACTGGATCAAGAGCACGGGGGACGTCATCGAGCTGAACATGTGTTGAACACAGAGGTGCCGTACGTTCGGTACTTGGATCGGTTGGATCGCGAAGACGTTCGACTACATCAACCGCGTTACTAAATGCTTCTGCTTTCGGTCTACGAGGGTACGTGGACACACTCTCCCCTCTCGTTGCTATGCATCTCCTAGATAAATCTTGCGTGATCGTAGGAAAATTTTGCAATACTACGTTCCCCAACACCCGATACTTATCGGGTGACCGGAAAGGAGTTTCGGGCACCCTCAGCAAAAATATGGGCCTTATGGGCCAAGTGAGGGAACACACCAGCCCTAGTGTGCCCCTATAGAGGCTAGCCCTATGAGGAGGAGAAGGAAAGAGGGGAGGGCAAGGAAACTATGGATTAGGATTCCTACTTTCTTCCCTCTCCCCCCTCTTTCCTTCCCCCTCGGTTATATATGGTAGGGGGCGGCTCGGGAGGGACTCCAAGTAGGATTCCTCCTACTTGGGCGTCTCCTATGGCTTCTCCTCCTTCCCTCCCACCTATATATATGAGGAGGGCGGGCGCCTAAAACACACCAGACAATTGCCTAGCCGTGTGCGGCGCCCCCCTCCACAGTTTATACCCCCGGTCATATCTTCGTGGTGCTTAGGCGAAACCCTGCGAGGATCACTTCACCATCACCGTCACCACGCCGTCGTGCTGACGGAACTCATCTACTACCTTGACGTCTTGCTGGATCAAGAAGGCGAGGGACGTCACCGAGCTGAACGTGTGCAGAACTCAGAGGTGTCGTGCGTTCGGTACTTGATTGGTCGGAGCTAGAAGAAGTTTGACTACATCAACCGCGTTGTCAAACGCTTCCGCTTGCGGTCTACGAGGGTACGTAGACACACTTTTCCCCTTGTTGCTATGCATCTTCATGGATAGATCATTGTGTGTGTCTAGATTTTTTTATTTTCCATGCAATGTTTCCCAACAGAACTGCAGTACAATAGCTAGTTTGATGACCTGGTTTGTTCAAAACCATCAGAATGCAATTCAGAAAAGCACCTTCCTTAGCTATTATCAATGCATTGCACTTACCTGAATTGTCAGGTACGGATGCACAGAAGTCAAGGGCGCCAACCCTCACCTGACCACGCGCCCTGGCGAGGTGTCCTCCATCCTCCCGCACGAGCACAACGGCCGCCTACTCATCCTCCGATGCAGCCGTAGCCATCTCCGTCGCCGACAAGGGCGCTATCGTGCCAGACGTCCGACAGGGCTAGGACCAGCAGAGGCCGAAGAGGGCTGCCAACGGCGCTGGACAGAATGAGAGTGGCTGGATAAGAGGAGTTCACTTTTTTTTTAAATTTAGCCAACTAAATAAAGGATCGCGGGCTGAATTCTAAAAGTATAAATCATTCAAGAAGAATTCCCACATGTATTTATATAGGGAGTACCTAGAACTCATCTAGATGAGATATAATTTGGTCTCATTCATTTTGAAAACAAGAGCAGATACAACCCACGTCAGTATACACGCATCTTATAGCATCATATCCAATGGCTATAAAAGGTGAATGAGACCAAATTGTATCTCATCTAGATGAGTTCTAGCAAAACTGATTTATATAACACGTATCCCAAATCTGTTCGTCGTGTATTTAGAAAATATTCAACATGTGTCAAAAACCAGTCCGAAGTATCTCGAGCCTTTTTCCCCTCGGCCTCACCGTTGCACTTGCACGGCATAAAACTCTGGGAAACGAAAACGCCAACGAGGCCGAAACCCCGGCACGCACAGGCACAGCACTGCGGCGTGGCGAGACCTATCCACTCCCCTCCATGCACCATCGCGGCTCACTCCTTCCCAGCCACACTACCCACCACCACGACACCAACGCGCCACGCTCCACCCGACGCCGGGGGCAAAGCACCCCGACCAGCGCCGCCACCATCCTCCGGCCGCACGCGCAGCGCGAGGCCACGACCCGCCACGGCGCGGCGCGCCCGTTCTACCATGCGGTGACGCCCGAAGCCGCCACACCGAGCCGTTCTGATTGCCTCGCCGCCGCACGCACATGCAGTTCCCCCCGTCGCCCGCGCGCCCCATGGCCGCGGCCGTCTCGGCCTCCGTGCCCGCCGTGTCCTGCCTGCGACTCGTCCTCCCCGGCTTTAGCGGCCTCGTTCACGCCTCCCTACTCTCGAGCCGCGGCCGCGCCCGCGGGGTGGCGGTGAGGTCGGGCGCAGCCCCGCCCGACCCGGCGGCCATGCTGCGCCGGCCGGCCGCCGCCACGACAGCCGCGGAGGAGCGGGAGGCCGACGCGGACGCCTCACTGGGCTCTCCGGTGGACGACGAGCCGCCCGAGGAGGGGCGGAGGAGGGGGCCCGAGAGGGAGTGGGTGGACTGGGAGGACCTCATCCTCGAGGACACCGTGCCCCTCGTCGGCTTCGTGCGGATGATACTCCACTCCGGCAAGTAGGCAACTTTTCCCTCTTCACCCTCTTGTCTATTGTTCGTCTTAATTTCATTTGCTGGTGAAAATTTAGTCAAAATAATCTTAGCATGGCAGCACCTGTGCATCATATGTCTTGGGGAGAAATTTCGTATGTAAATGTACTACTGTAACCTGATGCAATTTGTCAAACACATGGTGTGCGAACTGAACTTATCAACATGGAATGTCAATAGCTGATCCCTCTAATGGATGCTTTGAATGTTTAGGCACAATTAGACGACTGCCCATAGGACTAGATGTACACTAGAACTAAGTTCAAGGTGAATAATGGCGGCATGTCTATAACCGGTTTGGTGCTGGACAGAAAATTCACCTATGTATAGATTACTAGGCATCGACTTAGTTGAATGTAACGGTTTAATGGTTGGTTGTGCAAGTTGTTTGTGATACCCCAATCGGTTGGATCAGAATTCATGGATGCAGACAATGAAGGATTTGGAAAAGGTTGAGAGTTCACATAACAGGGTGAGAATTCAGAGTTTCATTTCATCATTTGACAGATAATGTTCAGCCATTTCAGCCCCATATATTGATTCACGCACGTAGGCTTACAGATGGTCCCTCTGTCCACGTACACCACACACAGCTCAATGAGCCGTTTTTTGACCCGGCTCAATGAGCGTTTTTTTGCGTGGATTACTTCATCCTGGTCCAGCCCCTGGTAAGTTGGCTCTTGCACCCAAGACAGTCCATCACCCTGATCACTGCTGCCGTGGACTGTCGTCTTCATGTCTCCCATGAGTATGGTCATGGCGGAAAGTACCAATGGCACAGGCTCGACATTGTTCTAATCTAAGCCATACCTATAATTGCTAATTATTCTGTTGGGGTTTGCATGAGTTTGCTAATTTACCATGTGACAATTGTGGTAAGCAATCCAAACAATTAAAAAAATTTATATTATTACAAACTAGTGAGGAATATTCCCGCAAAAAAAAAGCTAGTGAGGAATTAATGGGATGACATAGGCAGACTGATAAAATTTCGCCGTTAATCATTAAATGTATATCCACGTGCTTTTAAAATGTTCGACATCTTATCACCTAATGCTTGATTAAACATTATCATTTTCTCAGTACATATCTGCTGGCAAAATTCTGTAACATCTTGCTTCCAGGAAATAGCAAACCTTTTACAAATTTTGTAAGTATTAATAATAAAAATCTGAGGATGCTCCTTCCTTGCTGGGAAACATAAGGGGTAGACTGCAATCTGCAATACAAATAATCACGGGGCCTCAACAATCATAAACTAAGTCAGTTAATTCATACACACAGAATGGTGTCATGTGTTTGTATCACTTGATGCATGTGTGGAGGGATGCAGACAACCAATTAGAACGTGATGTTTCTAATATACTCCCTCCTTCCCATAATATAAGATGTTATTACAACCAATATTCTCACATATTGGTTGTAATAACATCTTATATTATGGGATGTAGGGAGTATCGTTTATCTGCCCAAAAGACTAGCAATAACAGGAAAATTGTATCTATCTTGTTTCACATGCCTTCCAGATTCCATCAGACAGAAAAAAGAGACTTGAGAATACTTTGATCAGTTACACACACTATCCAAAGCACAGGAGTGTTGAGAAAATTTTGGCCTGCTGTACATGTCTGTGCATACAATCAACCCGAGCACGATACACCTATCTAGTGCTTCCTGTCATAAGCATATAACTAATTTAATGATGTCAGTGCATTATTGTAAGAAGTAGGAAATGTCATTGTTGTTTAGAACAGATGTTGTCAGTTATTATGGCTTCTGACTGATGAACTTCAATAAGTCAGCAGCTGTCATTGTACCATTTGGTTATAGTATTATAAGGCGTGTCATGTGTTTCCATGGTCTCGCAGCAATCAGTAGGCTCCAAGTGAGAACACGGCTCTATAAAATACAAGAATACTACTTCTCTTAGCTTTTTTTGATCTAATCAGATTCTATTGTGTTCATATTTTTTATAGAGAGAAGCAAGAACTTTGCTTGCACATTTTTGTTATATCAGTTATATTCGAATAACAGAGTAACTGATATTATATATTCGAATAACATAGGAACTGATATTAAAACTTTGGCAGGTACTCAAGTGGTGAGCGGTTGAGTCCTGAACATGAAAAGGCAATTCTTGAACGATTGCTTCCATACCATCCACAATGTAAGAAGAAAATTGGATGTGGTATCGACTACATCACGGTACGTACTCCAAACGAATGTAGCAAAAGAATTGCTGAAGTTACTGTCTTTGCACTTCTTTTTTAAAAACATTGTGTTAGCACTTTGTAGGACAGAGAAAGTTAATTTGTCAGCTTCATATGTCTTCTTGGTCCCGAGTCTTGAGCTTGGACTTTCTGTAACCCTTCTAAATATATGTCTAGTTGTAGTTTGACATTCTGTTGCCCTGATGTGTTAAGGTGATGGTCTCATGCTGCCAGCGAACTCCAGAATGATTGTTTTATCTGCTCTGATACCAATCTCCAAAATTTTAATGAAAAACTTAGGTGTTTGCCTGACTTTTATATGGTGCCAGATGCCTAGCTCTTGAGTCAGATTTCTTTTTGCCAGGTCAAATGTGGTTCTGATCTGGTCCATTTGGGAACCAACTAACGTTTAGTACTATATGATTTTGCAGCTAGGGTTGCATCCAGAATTCGAGAACTCAAGGTGTTTGTTTATAGTTAGGACGGACGGCGAGCAGGTCGATTTTTCTTTCTGGAAGTGCATCAAGGGCCTGATAAGAGAAAAGTACCCATTGTACGCGGACAGTTTCATTCTCAGACATTTCCGCCGGAGGCAGGACTACTGAACTAGCGACCCGTACGGTTGTTTTCGTGTAATATTTCTGCGATTTTGATTTTGTCCACGTGCCTTAATATCATGTGATTTAGCATTCGTCCAAAATTCGTTTGGAATGGCCCGCCCTACAGTTTTCAATGGGCTCAGCATAGTCACATAGTTTGCGGCATTCTCACAGTTGCAGATGAGCCTTGGCCCTTGGGTGCTCTTCTTGGTATGAAGCTAGTCTTGTGAAGATCGCAGAAGGTATTCCCTCCGTTCCAAATTACTCGTCGTGGTTTTAGTTCAAATTTGAACTAAAACCACGATGAGTAATTTGGAACGGAGGGAGTAATAGATATGTGGTTTATCCCTCGCTCGGCTTTTTCTACCCATTGCCAGGGCTGCATCTGCGTGCCAACGAATCAGTCTGAGGCTAGCAAGGGAAACATGTCAATGGACGTTATTTCCAATGCCAACCCGATCGGCGATCTTTTGTGTGATCTTGCGCTGTGCCTTGTGTTATTTCCATATCAATTCGGCGATCTTTTGTGATCTTGCGTCGAGCCTCGTGATTTTGTTCTGAATCAGTTTCTTGCCTTGTGCCTGAATCTGTGTGCAGAACTGCAGATTATATGCCTGCAACTGACTATTTCTTTTTGTAATACCACCCAATGGGAGAAGTCAAATCCTGCCACGTTGGTTCCAGCTGAAATGCGCGGGCTGCCAGACCGCACCTCCCTCCGTTCCGCCCCAACGTTGCCAGCGCCGTGCTCACAGTGCCCAAGCTGGGAAAAACACAAGTGTGATGCTTTATTGCCTTTGGAGAAAACAAATGCTGTGTTTCTTCTAGTCGTGAAAACGTGCGTCTCTCTAGCCTCTAGGCGCAGACTTTGCTCACGCACGGCGCAGGCAGGCTGCCCGGCTCGTGGACCTCCCGGCCGGGGAGGGGAGGTTGGTGTCGTCCAAGAGCCGCTTGCTGTCTCTCGCCACCACCGAAGTAGACAGAAACGCAGGTGAATCGCCCTTGCACACGCGCCAAAGGACAAGGGCGTGGCGTGTGGCTTCAAACGTGCGGACGCTGACAGATTTGGCCTGCCTACGAGTAACCTAAGCTAAGCCACAGGAGATACGGCATTTAATTCCCGGGATCTCACCAGGTGTTTCTCTTTTCACGCAAGATACTAGCCGGACAACATTTCGGGATTGCCGAAGCCACCCTAGATGTCTTCATCGTCGACGGAAACATCTTCTCTCACTGAAAAGTCTAAAATGAATTCAAGATAACACGAGTATTAATGTCAAGTTTACTACTTGAACTCGATTCTATCACAAAGCCTAACCATCTGAGCTATGCTTATTTCGCCGATCTCATCAGATGTTAACCACCCAACGAACTGACACACAGCTGCCCGACGAACTGACACAGAACTGATAATAACGAACACATGCCAGCTTGCCTCCCGCTAATCTCGTTCCGGCCCGGTCCGGTTCGGTCGGAGGCGAAAGACGCAGCGGCACGTCTCTCCTCGCTTGCCCGACCCGTGCATCACCGGCGGCTGACCCGACCCGACCCGACCGGACCCGACCCTTAGGGCGTCCGACGGGCCACTTCCTCCCCCTGTGATCTTGCCGGTGCATCTAGACCAGACTCCGCTCTGCTCCGTTGCCGTAGCCGCTTGTTTACGATATCGCACTTGTTTTATGCGGTCCCTCTGCACCCTCTTGGCTCTAAACTAATCTCTGCCTTTCTAGTCAGCTCCTCCCCCACATGTTAGCCGCGTACGTCCGTGCAGCGCAGCCGCGATGACCGATGTGCCCCTCCGTTGCCCCTTGGGCGTCAGCCAGAACAGGCTGATGATTTTTGGGGACGGAAGGGCGGCCTTGCGTCTGCGGCCGCTGTGCGTTCCGGTGCTATACGACGCCGTGACCCGTCCCTTGGTGGTTTCTTAAACTTCTTGGGACATTCCCGCTGTATCTTTGTAGGGTTTCTGACATTCCTAGGCCGGTTAGACGGGTCGTTTGCCGCCACGATGGCTGTGGCCTGTGAGTGCTAGATATCACGCGGATGTTAACAAATGTGCAGTCAACATCGGAGTCCTGGACGGACGGTTGTAAGCCATTTCTCCACCCTGCCTTCAAAAAATGGTGTTTTTATACTCCAACCAGTTTTACTTGGGGTTTTATTTAAACGGGAACGCCACGATCTTTTTCGATAGTAGAAAAATTCATTGGAAGTACAAAGCACCCCTAGAATAATATAAAGTTACACTGGGGTCTCTACATTATTACCGTCGTTGGAATGAGCCGCCGACGCGCCGCTGTTGTTGCTCCGTACCAGAACCGGCATGACTTTGTCGATGTGTGCCTCAAAAGTCTTCATGCACGTGCCCATAAGAACCATCACGCTGGAACCTCACTCGTCACCGTTGAACTCTTGAATTGATTCAAAGCACCTGACACCAAATCTCTCCATCGTGCATGCATGGCAAGCAACCCTAACCTCATCGTCCCAAGGGGACGACAAGAATCTACACCAGAGTTTCGTCGACCGTCCGGACGGGTGAGCTCGACGATGGTTGGCGTCTGGAAGGCCTACTCGAAGAAAAAGCATTGCCATTTGTCTGAGCATCACACCTGCGAAGACTAAGGGCCTGTTCGGAACCTCTCCTTGCTTCCGCAAATATGCAAATCTAGCTTCTCTCGCTAGCTTCCAACTTCCCCCGGTGACCAGCGAATGTTCGGTTCGAGCGGCAGTTTCTCCCAACATGCGATGGCCTGGCAGAGTCCTTTTGGCCTGTTCGGCAATACTTTGAGCCAGCTAAAACTAGCCCATTTGGGAGCCATCTGTGAATAACAATCCATGACGGTCGCACCCTTTAAGGCCAGTTCTTTTCGACGATTCTCCCAGAATCGCCCCCCTCCTCAGCTTCTCCCAGAATCGACACTCCATATAATTTTTTTACAATCCTATCTAGTTAAGGTCTAATTAGTTAGGATTGTAAAAAATATATGAAGTGGCGATTCTGTGAGAAGCTGAGGAGGGGGGCGATTCTGGTAGAATCGACCAAAAGAACTGGCCCTTAGTCCCGGTTCGTGGCACCAACCGGGACTAAAAGGTCCAGACGAACCGGAACAAATGGCCCACGTGGCCCGGCCGCCCCCCTGGGCTCACGAACCGGGACCAAAACCCTCTTTTCTACTAGTGTGACCATATTTGTGAGAAACAAACGATTTTCGAGTTTGTTGTAGATTATCTTCGTCGATACTCGGCAGGTGCAACCACTTGGAGACAATAGCTCACGTTATATTCAACTAACTTGAATGACTGTCTAACACTACGGTTTGTGAGACCTGAGTTGTTGCGTGTAATCTCCATGGAGTTTGGCTACACCATTTTTTTATCTTGTATACTTTGCAGCAAAATGGTTGGGTGCACCATCCAATATAGAAGCAACGGCTGTCAATTATAATATAGATGAGTTTATCGCTGCGTGAAATATTGGTTATCCTTTGATAATTTATTCAAGCGCATCCCTCATTTTGTTTGTAGAAACGTTTTTTTAGTCTTCAGATAGATAGCACACTCGAAAACTAATTGAAGCGAGCTGTCCCAAATCACAATTGTAGCTGGTTAAGGTTACAACCACAGCTATATTCAAGTCCTGCTTTAATATAGGTTGCGTTTATTATTTAGTGATTAATTTTTTGGCGAAAATATTATTTACTGTTTATGATGATCTCATTTGTTTAACTAGTTTGAATCTATCTTGGCTTGGTTAATGAACGTTTTTTGTCGCTGCAGAATGTAGAATAAGTTCAGCAGGACTTAGCCGTGGTGTAGAAATCTCAAAACCTCAGCCTGAGCCCTAGTTTCGAATTGTTAACCATGAACTTCCCATTTGTTTTCGATAAACTTCCCATTTTATGCCCGGGGGGATAAACCTCTCTTGGCAAACGTAAACGGACGAACGGCACCCGCCGGGGCGCGCGCGGGCACATCGGTAAATTTGGCCCCGGTGACGGCCATGCCGCGCAGCATCTGCCCTCTTGAGCTCTCCAAGGGCCAGAAACGCCACCGCATGCCCCTCCCTCCCCACGCTATACAACCACACGCACCACACCCATGGCCACCACCACCACCACCACCATCACCGCCACAGCGCAGCAGCAGCGGCACCACCACCCCCACCCCCACCACCACAAGCAGCGGCCATGGCTTCCTCGGCCTCCCTGCAGAGCTTCCTCCCGCCCTCGGCCCACGTGGCCACGTCGTCGTCCCGGCACCGGCCCAACCGCGCCCGCCCCTTCCAGTGCGCGGCCGTCTCCGCGCCGTCGTCGTCGGCCGCCTCGCCGTCGGCCTCGGCCGTCCCGGCGGAGCGGCTGGAGCCGCGGGTGGAGCAGCGGGAGGGCGGCTACTGGGTGCTCAAGGAGAAGTACCGCACCAGCCTGAACCCGCAGGAGAAGGTGAAGCTGGGCAAGGAGCCCATGGCGCTCTTCACGGAGGGCGGCATCAAGGACCTAGCCAAGCTCCCCATGGAGCAGATCGACGCCGACAAGCTCACCAAGGAGGACGTCGACGTGCGGCTCAAGTGGCTCGGCCTCTTCCACCGCCGCAAGCAGCAGTGTATGCCCCTCCCTCTGCTCCGCACCATCGGGAAATCCATCGTTTACTTGTTCAATAATGCATCTGCGCTTCAGCCTTTCTATTCTTGATCGATGCACGTTCGAGCTCCATGATTGGAGCACACTCCGAAGTTTTCGTGAATTTTCAATCGCGCATGCACCTCTAAGCTAGCTTGCTCATGGGGAATGAACGTACTGTGCATTCATTCAATAATCACTCCATCTCCATGTGCCCATGTTCCTCCTAACCTCTACATAATCTTGGCAGAATCAGTGGGAAGAATTGACATTTTGTTTCCGCATGCATATCGAACCATATTAGACTATATTGCTAGGGTGATTTAACCACAAGTTTTACTGCCAAATTGGTATTCATATTCCTACTCCATTTGCAACTTGCAAGTACCCTCTCGGCGGCAGACTATTCTGTGATCCAACCGTCGCATTCATTAGTATCTTAGACTAACACTGATGCAGCCTTTTTAGTCGGCGTCTAATAAGATACACCTGAAGAGCCAAGGGGCCAAAGTATCTTGGACTAGTCTGGGGTCATATTAGTTTTCTTCAACCACTCGGTGTGTGATACTAGTCGACTTCCTATTGGTTGGTTCATGACACGTACGCACAGAGTTGCCATGACAGCGCATATTGAAATTTGTACCTTGCTGTCAAATGCAACAACAGAGTAGACCGAGCATATTCTACAAGAATATAATGGTTTTTTATCAGACACACATGGTGTCTTTTTTTCTCTTGCAAACGATTCCTTTTGGGGTTTATCCCAAACCAGTGGCTCCAAACCTGCTCCTTTTTTGGGCCATTCCTTTGGTTCTTTCCTGCAAAAAGAGCGAGACATTTTCTGACTGGGACCCACTTCGATCTAAGTCGACTGGAAAAATGCTGACGAACTGAAGCGTGTGTGTGTGTGCATGCAGATGGGCGGTTCATGATGCGGCTGAAGCTGCCCAACGGCGTGACGACGAGCGAGCAGACGAGGTACCTAGCGAGCGTGATCGAGAAGTACGGCAAGGAGGGCTGCGCCGACGTGACGACCCGGCAGAACTGGCAGATCCGCGGCGTGACGCTGCCGGACGTGCCGGAGATCCTGGACGGGCTCCGCTCCGTCGGCCTCACCAGCCTGCAGAGCGGCATGGACAACGTGCGCAACCCCGTCGGCAGCCCGCTCGCCGGCATCGACCCCCTCGAGATCGTCGACACGCGCCCCTACACCAACCTCCTCTCCTCCTACATCACCAACAACTCTGAGGGCAACCTCGCCATCACCAACCTGTACGTCATGTTTTGATCTTGCACTGCGTTGGTGGTGACCACGGTCGAGGATTGCCACTGACTGACATGCCGTTCCTGCCGTATTATCTTTGTATCAACAGTCCTAGGAAGTGGAACGTGTGCGTGATCGGCACCCACGATCTGTACGAGCACCCGCACATCAACGACCTGGCGTACATGCCGGCCGAGAAGGACGGCAAGTTCGGGTTCAACCTGCTGGTGGGCGGGTTCATCAGCCCCAAGAGGTGGGGCGAGGCCCTGCCGCTCGACGCCTGGGTCCCCGGCGACGACATCATCCCGGTCTGCAAGGCCGTCCTCGAGGCGTTCCGCGACCTCGGTACCAGGGGCAACCGCCAGAAGACGCGCATGATGTGGCTCATCGACGAGCTCGTAAGCTTCCCCCAAACTCTCGAAACCAAACGGCATAAATCTTGGTTGATGCGTATGTATGTGGTTCTGAACTTCTGGCGTTTCGGCGACGCAATGCAGGGGATGGAGGCGTTCCGGTCGGAGATCGAGAAGAGGATGCCGAACGGCGTGCTGGAGCGCGCGGCGGCCGAGGACCTGATCGACAAGAAGTGGGAGCGGCGTGACTACCTCGGCGTGCACCCGCAGAAGCAGGAGGGTCTCTCCTTCGTCGGCCTGCACGTGCCCGTCGGCCGGCTGCAGGCCGCCGACATGTTCGAGCTGGCCCGTCTCGCCGACGAGTACGGCTCCGGCGAGCTCCGCCTCACCGTGGAGCAGAACATCGTGCTCCCCAACGTGAAGAACGAGAAGGTGGAGGCGCTGCTCGCCGAGCCGCTGCTGCAGAAGTTCTCGGCGCACCCGTCGCTGCTGATGAAGGGGCTGGTGGCGTGCACGGGCAACCAGTTCTGCGGGCAGGCCATCATCGAGACCAAGGCGCGGGCGCTGCAGGTGACGCGCGACGTGGAGGCGCGCGTGTCCGTGCCCAAGGCGGTGCGCATGCACTGGACAGGGTGCCCCAACAGCTGCGCGCAGGTGCAGGTGGCCGACATCGGCTTCATGGGCTGCCTCACCAAGAACAGCAGCGGCAAGATCGTCGAGGCGGCGGACATCTTCGTCGGCGGCCGCGTCGGCAGCGACTCGCACCTCACGGGGGTGTACAAGAAGGCGGTGCCGTGCGAGGACCTGGTGCCCATCGTCGCCGACCTCCTGGTGGAGCGGTTCGGGGCCGTGCCCAGGGAGAGGGAGGAGGACGAGGAGTAGGCCGGCTAGGAGCGCCACCGGCTGATCTCCTTCTCCCGATCTCGATCGCCTCTGTCGTCGGCTCGTCGCGCACGCAGAGATGGGCTGCGGCTGATGTAAAGTAGGCAATGCCATGCTTCCATGGCACACGCTTGTACCACGTTTTTGGTTTGTTGTCGGTGCCCAGAGTTTTCCGGTTACGTTACAGGGGATGATTGAATTGGTGATATAAATAAGAAGCAGATTATATGTAGCTGTTCCTGTCAGTTCTTCTTCAGTCATGTGCTACGGTGTGCTGTTGCTAGATTATGCAGTTCAATCGGGAGCTCAGCATCGGGATTGGGAGAAGTTGCTCAGTGTTCACGGCTTGGTAGTGCTCTTTGGACATCGACATGTATCGGGGTTGCACATCAACTTTGCCAAGTGATCGGTGTCAGCGTGTCGCGCATTGGCTGCCCGGTGAGCAGGCTTTAGAGGCAACATTTGGTTCTGAAGTGTGAGTTAGCTCCTTTCATGGTCGGATCCTCTGAATCCCCTTTGCACTCAGCAAGCCATCGAGCGAGGCGTTCCAGCCCTCAGGCCATCTCCAACGCCGTCCATCGGAGCATTTACAGCCTGACCCCGCATTTCCTTCCTAAACGCATGTAACATCCGTCTAGTCTGTGCCCAGTCACAAAAAATTGACCCAACCAGACCCTGCACTTAGCCCTCTACGTCTGGATTGTCCGGCACCCCTCATATCGATATCAAATGTAGGGACGATATGAGGGCGCCTGGACGCGACTGGGCACCCTGCTCCTGGTCACAGCGGTCGCACCTACAGCCACCTAAAGCATGTTTCTGAACTCATGGCGGCAAGCTTCTCAAATCTCAACTGACAGAGATTTTTTATTTTGCTCATCGAAATTTTACGACACATTGTGATACAAAAATACCATGGAAACATCAATGTTCCGTTGGTGAAGGAGCGGTGGCGGAGCGTGACGAGCAATCACTTCAGGATTTTCGGCAATGCACATTCAATGGGAGGAGACGTTTTCGTCGACGACGAGGTGCCTACGGAAGTAAAATGCGCGCAAAAACAGATGCAACTCAGTGTCTCAGAACAAGATATATACTCCCTCTGTAAAGAAATATAAGAGCGTTTAGATAAAGTAGTGATCTCAATGCTCTTATATTTGTTTACGGAGAGATCTTATATACATATGTCTATATAGTTCGTTCATGGAGATACATACCTGGACAATTACTATTATCAAGTGCTCCATAGCCAGAACATATAACAACTGAAATAAAAATTCAAAAAGCATTGTCACCTCTTCTCTGAATCAAAACATGTTCAACACTACTAAAAAAGCATAGCACAAAAATCATCGGATGATCTGAACATGTACTTCATGGATACGTCAACATAATCATGAGGACCTTGCTTTTTCCCAGACACAAAAATCATGGATACTTCAACATCACTGAATCATTTTTATTCAATTGATTTTTAAACATAATCATGAGTACCTTGCTTTCTCTCAGTCACTCGCAGTTTTCATCCTGTCTCCTTCAAACCTCGGCAATCGACAGACGGCAGTGGTGCGCATAAGGTAGAAGCAGAGTCTGTTGCAATCCATCGATTCGTGTTGTGCCTCTGCCGTTCTGCTGAAGAGGTTGCACCGAGAGAGTCGATTCATCTAATCAATCAACCAGGTCAAGTTCACGTCTACGTGTAATATGTCTGCGTGCTATTGTAGACCAATCCAGGTGCCTGGGTGCTAGCTTTCATGTGCTAGCTTGCACGTATGTACAGCTCGTGTGCTGATTTGATCTAGTGGTCGAGAAACCAATAAGGAGGAGGAGAGACGAGCGCGCCTGTGCGCGCGTGGGAGATAGACCATGACTATCAATTTTCTTTGTGCTAAGCAAAGAAGATTCATAGTTACGGTCCATCTTCTTAACAAAGGGAGCAATGATGACCGAAACTTATTTCTTCCGCATGACCCGGCCATTTAAGCCTGTCGATTAGCTGCTCACGTGACGAGGTGGGACTAAACATCCGAAACTAAAATGTTAAGTGTGAGTAATTTTTTTTTTTTTACAGTCCCGCCGGCCCAACACGAACGTGATGATCGATGTGCATGTCTTTACATATATTAGGTGTTTTGGATATAGAATTTGTGGTTGCAAATGATAAAATTTGAGACTCACCCGGTCACTATCTGCGGGTGCGTTCGCGGACGTTTAAGGGTCCAAATTTACAGGTTGCGGATGTAGATGCCAACGAACCATTGGTAAACGTAGGCAATGCCATGCTTCCATGACACACGCTTGTACCACGTTTTTGGTATGTTGTCGGAGCCCAAAGTTTTTCTGTTACGTTATGGATGATTGAATTGGTGAGATAAATACAAATTTACTATTTTACAGTCGGTTGTTTTTCAATTCGCCAACATTCAACTCTTTGTTAGTCTGCTCTTGTCCGGAGATTCGCGCTCGGAGGTTTGGTTTTCGGGCCGGTTCTCACTATCGGGCGCGGTTTTCTGTCCCAGCCCGTTACCACTGCGCCGGCCCGACCCCTCTTTGGTTTTTTTGTCCTTTTTGAATTTCCGGCGTGGTTTCCCCTTTTCATTTTAGCGGCACGGTTTTGGTAGAGAGAGAG
>NC_041391.1:638768898-638778140 GCF_002162155.2 Triticum dicoccoides
CCATCGAGCTTGATCTTTGTCCCCTTTCTCCTCGACTCACGCCTGCTGCGTTTGGTTGGTCTCGTCATTCTCTCTTCTGCGCTTGATTTTTTTTTTTTAATTTTTGGGTGTGTAGCTTCCAGATCTAGGGTGAGTTGCTGTCGTGATATTGTTTTGGGTTTGTGATAGGTGTTTGTTGCCGACGTGTTGTAGATTCATGGTAGGTGCTTGTAGTTTTAGCGGTTGGTTCTGCTTCGTGGCATGCATGCGTAGTCCGCCATTGTTTCCCCTATGCTCGTGTTGGGCCCCCTCTCCTGTAGGCGCCTTTGTGGCTTGTGTATCTTGTTTTGTGGTTAGATGTAGATGTATGGATCAGATGTAGGGTTTCAGATGGGTGTTTTGTGGTTAGGGTTGGAGATTTGCGCTGGTAGGTGGTCTCTGTTCGTGAATCCTGTCTGGTTATTTGTGTGTAGATGTATGGATTTTTGGTAGGTTTAGATGTAGTCATTTGTTATCAATGGCCTCTGTCGCATGCAATGCATAGGTTCGTTGGCCTCTGAGTGCATCTATGGCCTCTGAGTGTATCAGATTTTACTCAGTGCATCATTTCTCTGTTTTCCCCTGTGTTCTAGCCCTGCAATGGCCTCTGAGTGTTTGTTTCTAAGGGCTCATGCATCAGAGTGTAAGCTCGGGAATTTCTGTGTAATTTATCTCGATTAACTATTGAATTGTGTGTTTTCTCTATATTTTAAGTGTTTTGCACTGTCATTCCTATAAGTTTTCAATTTTTAATGCCATAGATTATTGAACAATATTTTTTTGAACTTATAATTGAACAATATTATTCCCCAGGTTTGCATAGTAACTCTGTTTGTGTTGAGTCTGTATTTTACTTACCCGCAAAAAAGTCCGTATTTTACTTATGTGTTTGTAGTGTAATTTTACTCAGTGTTATTGTGTAATTACCCCATAGTTTCAGTGTAATATACCCTAGAGTTACTATGTAATTTACGCCATAGTTTTAGTGTAATATACCCTAGAGTTACTTTGTAATTTACGCCATAGTTTCAGTGTAATTTACACTAGAGTTACCGTGTAATTTATCACAGAGTTACTATGTAATTCCCATGCTTATTATATGTATTTTATAGTGTATTCTTCCCTATTTTTACAGTGTAATTTCATGATTTAGTTATGTAATTCCTGAAATTTGGTTTCATTCTTGTTGATCATTCGTGTGTCATTGTGGTGAAGTAGTTATGAACTATGTAATGATTACAGTGTAATCTTCCCAAGATTTCTAATGTGACCCTAATTACTGTGTAATTCCCATGCTTAATTTTATGTATTTTACAGTGTATTCTTCCCCATATTTACAATGTAATTTTCATGATTCAGTTAAGTAATTCTTGAATTTTGGCTTTGCTCTTGTTGATAATTCGTGTGTTGTTACGGCGCAGTAATTACGAACTATGTCCTATTTTATAGTGTAGTCTTCCCAAGAATTCTAGTGTACCCCGAGTTTTACAGTGTAATCGCCTTGCTTGTTACTCCGTCCGTTTGGAATTACTCGTCCAAAAAATGAATGTATCTAGATGTATTTTAGTTGTAGATACATCCATTTTTATCCATTTTTGTGACAAGTAATTCCGAACAGACGGAGTATATGTATCTACATTGTAATCTTCCCAATGATTCCAGTGGTACCCTAGATTTATAGTCTAATCCCCTTGCTTTTTTTGTATTTACAGTGTAATTCCCCCCTACTTTGCAATGTAATGTTCATGCTTTAGCTCTATAATTTATAGTTTTAGTTTAATGGTAAGCTTCGGAAAGTCTCTCACTAGGACGTTTTGTTAGTATCATCTTTTGAGACTGTAGATTCTATTCCTGAACCATTTGTGCCCAATGACTTTGCGGAAGATGGATCGTATCCACTATCTACGGTACTTATTTTTCTCATATTTTCTAGTTATTTGTTATGTTTAGGTTTTGTGATCAATTTATTTATTTTGCGTTTGTTGTCTTTTTCAATTTTTAGGAACTTTCTGGTGATGAAGGATCCTTTGACAAAGCTCTTTTCAAGTTTGTTGTCTTTTACCGTGTAATTGTTGTTTATGTTGTTGGTTATTTTCTCCTGTTGAGTTGTTGGTTATTTTCTCCTGCTGAGGTGACTTTTATCTCTATGTTTTTCAGAAAGTAAAATCCTTGAAGAGGAAGTTATCTTGTGCTGGTAGAAGAAATGTGGTTAGTCCCCCTTCTTTTGACATGCTCTCATTCGGTTTCACTGCATTTCACATGATGTAGTAGTGTTCTTAATTAGGATATAATTTATATTTTTTTGCTTTACCCTTCACCTCTTGATTAACGACTGCGCAAGTCCACAAAGCGCTCCATCCATGAAGGGTCTACAAAGAAGCAAGCTTGGCTATTCCATCATGGCTTACGCTCATGAAGGACTAACCACACTCGGGGTAGATCTTTATGAAGTAGGCGACCTCCTTGCCCTTACAAACTCCTTGGCTCAACTCCACCTGATTTGGAGGCTCCCAAGTGACACCTAACCAATCTAGGAGACACCACTCTCCAAAAGGTAATACTCCCTCCGTCCCATTATACAAGAACATTTTTGATACTACACTAGTATACAAAATGTTCTTATATTTTGGGACAGAGGGAGTAGATGTTATTGTTGATGATGAACTACTTGCTCTCGTGCTTCAACAGATAGTCTCCTCAACACTCAATTATTCTCTCAAAATTTTGGCTTGGTGGTAGGAGAAGGATTGGAGTGGAAAGCATCTTGAGGGGACTAGAAACAGGATCAAATGGTTGGAGTGGAATCCCATGATTTCAACACAAGTGCAGGTGATTCTCTCTCAGAAAATGGATATATGAAGTGGTGGCTTCATCCTGGTTGCTCTCTGTGAGAGTAGGTGGTGTGGGTGGGGTATATATAGCCATCACCAAAACTGTAATCGTTACACACCTTTATGAAGGAAATATGCCCTAGAGGCAATAATAAAGTTATTATTTATTTCTTAATTCATGATAAATGTTTATTATTCATGCTAGAATTGTATTAACCGGAAACTTAGTACATGTGTGAATACATAGACAAAACATATAGTCCCTAGTATGCCTCTACTTGACTAGCTTGTTAATCAAAGATGGTTATGTTTCCTAACCATAGACATGTGTTGTCATTTGATGAACGGGATCACATCATTAGGAGAATGATGTGATGGACATGACCCATCCGTTAGCTTAGCATTATGACCGTTGCAGTTTCATTGCTACTGCTCTCTTCATGAGTTATACATGTTCCTCAGACTATGAGATTATGCAACTCCCGAATACCGGAGGAACACTTTGTGTGATACCAAACGTCACAACGTAAATGGGTGATTATAAAGGTTCTCTACAAGTGTCTCTGAAGGTATTTGTTGGGTTGGCATAGATCGAGATTAGGATTTGTCACTCCATGTATCGGAGAGGTATCTCTGGGCCCTCTCGGTAATGCTCATCGCTATAAGCCTTGCAAGCAATGTGACTAATGAGTTAGTTGCGGTATGAAGCATTACGGCGAGTAAAGAGACTTGCCGGTAACGAGATTGAACTAGGTATGATGATACCGATCGAATCTTGGGCAAGTAATATACCGATGACAAAGGGAACAACATATGTTGTTATGCGGTTTGACCGACAAAGATCTTCGTAGAATATGTAGGAGCCAATATGAGCATCCAGGTTCCGCTGTTGGTTATTGATCGGAGATGTGTCTCGATCATGTCTACATAGTTCTCAAACCCGTAGGGTCTGCACGCTTAATGTTCGATGACGATTTGTATTATGAGTTATGTGATTTGATGACCGAAGTTTGTTTGGAGTCCCGGATGAGATCACGGACATGACGAGAAGTCTCGAAATGGTCGAGAGGTAAAGATTCATATATTGGAAGGTTGCATTCGGACATTGGAATGGTTTCGAGTGATTCGGGGATTTTTCCGGAGTACCGGGAGGTTACCGGAACCCCCCGGGGAAAGATATGGGCCTGATGGGCCATAGGAGGGAGGCTAACCAGCCCACAAGGGGCTGGTGCGCCCCACATAAGGGAGGAGGCCCAATTGGACTTGGGAAGGGGGCGCCACTGTCGTGGTCCTAAGACTGACAGTAGAAAGGGGATAGGTATGGAGAGGCAAGATCTCAGCTATGGTGAAGGTGTACACACGGGATTTACGAGTTCAGGCCCTTCACAGTGGAAGTAATAGCCCTACGTCTCGGTGCCCGGAGGCGGTCAATTGGATTATGTGTGTGATATTATAGGGGGTGCGAACCCTTGTGCCAGAGGAGGAGGGTGGCTTATATAGAGTGCGCCCGGACCCTCCCAGACCTCCATTACAAGGGACTTAATGTACATAAAGTAAGGGACGTTTCTGGTAACATCTGCCTTAAGTGCTATCAATGATCTTAAAGACTACGGAGTGAATGCCTGACCGTTACAGTGCTGAGTGACTCCCGGTCTTCAGTAGGTCGAGTGACTCTCCATATGGTCGAGTGACGGTAGGGAGGACTTCCGAGTGATGTGGCCGTCGAGTGGATTGCACTCGACGTGTACAACTGGAGCTCTCCTGTTGTCTCTTGGTCCTTTTATCTTCCAGGGTAGTGACCTTGGGTAGGGCGTATAGGTCAGGCCTATGACCCTACCTCAAGTCTGTATCCTCATCAGTAGCCCCCGAATGGATTAAGGTGTGAGTGGAAAATAGGTCGAAGTTGAACCCGCTCCGAGCTTCGCGTCTTCACGAGTGTTTTCTGCAAGCCTGAACGCCTGCGTTGGTACTTCGGTGTCGACTCAGTCGCCTTGATCCATTCAGTGAGCTGTCGAATGAACTGGTGACCTCATGTGTCGACTGTTGTGTTGGAGCGCGGGATCTTGGGCACGATTGTCTGCAGTGTATCCCGGATTTCGCGGGATATGAAATTTCGGGGAAGCGTGCGGGATGGGGAGTGCCGAAGCGGGCGGAGCGGATAAACAGTGATGCCTCGATTTCCACGCCGCCTTTTTCGCCACATACGCTGAGTGCGACTGTTGCAGGATTTGATAGGATCGCCTGGTCCCACGCGTCAGTCACTCGGAAGCGACCCTTTATAAGGTGACGGGACCGAGGCGTCTGCACTGTGCACACCCTTTCCTCCTTCTTTCTCCGCTTCTCTGTCGTGCCCTGCTCTTCTGTTCTGACGCCACCACTCCGTCGCCATGGTGAAGGACAAGACGGCGGCGCTAGAACGCGCAAAGAAGACGAAGGAGGTGGCGAAGGGCAAGAAACAACAACGTGGATCATCGTCGCGCGCGGGGCTCCTGCCGGGCTGGATCCAGGGCGATTGGATCCGGTCTTCGATTCGGCAGGTGGATCTGGACGAGCTGGCGGAGTCTAGGCTAATTGCCAAGGGAGCGGCAAGGCTGCCAGAGGGGGAGATGAGTCCCCAGCCTCGACCGGGTGAGTGCGTTCTGCTCGCCACCCACGCCGACCGCAGTTTTTCGCTTCCTCTGCATCCTTTCTTCCGGGGGTTCTTGAACTTTTTCGGTGCTCAGCTCCACCATTTTTCTCCCAACACCATCACGTATTTAGCTGCGTTTGTATCGATGTGCGAGAACTTCTTAGGGTGTCGACCACACTGGGGTCTTTTCAAACATATCTTCACCATTCATTCCCAGTCGGTAAAAAAGGCGAAGTCGAGTGACTCGAAAACCCACGTCATCCAGATGTGTGGGGGTTTAGGTATCCAAAAGAGGAATAGGAGTGCCTTTCCCGCCATGACTCTTCCTGACTCTGTTAGAGGCTGGCAGTCGACCTGGTTCTACTGCCAGGACGTCGCAGCTCCAGGTCAGTCGACCGGTCTTCCCCACTTCTCATTTGACCGTGTTCAGACCCCTGCTCCACTGAAAGTAACCGCTGCTAAGACCATGGAGACGAGGATGTTGGTGGATAGAGTGGTCCAGCTCATGAATGATGGCGTTATTGGCCTGGACTTGCTGGAAGCGTTCCTCAGTCGACGCATCCAGCCTCTCCAGGCCCGCGATCACCCGATGTGGCTGTATTCCGGACTGGACGACACCACTCGGGTCCATCCAGAAGAAGTGCCATCTGAAACCGTAGCTTTGTGGCTGAGAAACATCACATGCAACCAGGACAACCCCAGAGGATCCAGGCGAGTCGTCCCCTTCATCGATGGGAATCCGCCCGACAAGGTATACTTTTTGTTCCGACTGCTTCCCGCTCACGCTCCGACTGTACTTGATGTTGACTGACTATGACTCGACAGATTTGTTCTGTAGGTATTCATGGAGATGCATTCAATGCCCAACAGTGAACAAGCTTTGGAGCAGGACCAGAAGGGAGGAGACAGCACAGAGGAGAGTGGTGAGTGGGAGTCTCCGGAAGAAGAGGAGGAGGAGGAGAGCGAGGAGTCGGACGAGGAGGAAGAAGTCGACTCGCCGCCGCGCTCTAAAAACCGATCCAAACAGCAGCATGATCTGACTGGCGGGCGCGGGAAAATCGTGGTCCCAAGTGCCCATACCCAGAAGCGCACTCGGACGTCGACTCTGGAGCCGACGGACAAGGTGGCCAAGCAGCCTAAAGTTGCTCCTCCCAAGGCTCAGAATACACTGCCACGGATTACGATGGACGTCCCTGTTGCTTCAGGGTGAGTATCTCGCTTGCGTTTTCATAGGTCGACTGAAGATTTACTTGTTCTGACCGACCCATTCATGTGTCTTTCCAGTACCACCTCTGCTACCACTGACATGGACATTGACAAGGCGCCAGGAGACGAAGAGGCCACCTCACGAGTCGTAAGTCCGATCGACCAAGCTTCGTTAAGTTGAGTAGACTGTCAGTCGGCAGAATTTCTGACATTTCTCTCTTTCTGTAGTTCTGCAAGAAGTTGTGGTGCTTCCTGATGATGAAGAAGAGGCGCCTCTACAGGAGAGGAAGAGGAGGAGCGGGAGCTTCGGCAGGAGGAGGCTTGAAGTCCAGGTTCCTTAGTTGACACCGGCGCTCGAGGTGGTGGTCGATCGTTCTGGGGAGCCTGTTCGGACCAGCATCACGTTTGCCAGCCCGCTGACGACTGATCATCCGGCGGACTCGACTGCACCAACTCCTGCTGCTCCAGTACAACTCCACGCCTCGGACCCAGCGACTACTTCAGCTACTCTGTAGCCATCACTTTTTGCTGCGTATCAGACTCTGGATGATTCATCGAGTGCTGCTAGGGAAGCTCTTCGCTAGGTGAGCCTTGTCATGGAGCAGGTGAAGGTGGTGCACGAGGCTAGCCAGGTGGCTTACAACGCCAGTACTTCCCTTCAGGCCAATGTTCAGGTCAGCAGACTCCGACTAAATTTTCTAATGTTGCCTTATATCTAATCACTCACTGGGGTGTTTCTTTGCTTAGAGCTTGGAAAATCTTCCATGTCACTCGACTTGGGTTTAATCTCAGCAGACTTTCTAAACCAGTGGGGGCACGCCGAGTGCACCCACTGGGTGTAGTCCCCGAGGCCACGGTCGACTACGAGCAGTCGACTGAGGTCTTAGAATGTATCTCTTTCTTTCCTTTTTTTGAACTCGCACTGGGCGGACCCTGCTGAGTATTGATCTAAGCCAGTGGGGACACGCTAAGTGCACCCACTGGGTGTAGTCCCCGAGACTACTTGGTGAATATTTTATTCGGCATTAGTCTTAGAGTAACTTTTCTCCGTCGACTGATATATCATTCTTGCTGACTGCAGAGGTCTTGTGATCTTGGAGCTCGTCTTTCCGAGTTGAAGAAGAAGCATATCAGTATTGAACTTGACCTTGAACTCGCGAAGAAGAATCTCAAGACTGCGCAACAAGAGACGGCCATCATGGGAGGTAATCATTCGACTGTCTTGTCTGCTTAGTAGTTCGCACTTTCCACTGCTTTTCATTCAGTCTCTTTGAACTGAGTGACTTCACACAAGCAGATGTGCGTAGTGAAAACCGCCAACTTCAGGCTCGTCTAAAGAATGTTGTTTCTTTAGAGAGAATGAAGGAGGCTTTGGAGAAGAAGGACCAGGACCTTGCTGCTGCTCAGTAAGAAGCACGTGAGAAGATGACGCTTGCGGACCAGAAGCTGGCTTCAGTCGGCAAGTTGGAGGATGAGAACTCGAAGTTGAAGACTGCCGTCTCGGACGCCAATCGGGAAGTCGAGCAACTGAGGAAGGACAAGGAGAACCTGACCACTGAAGTCGACGGCCTTAGGGCAAAAACAGGCAAGCTAGAGTCCTATTTCGAACAACTTGCGGTGAAGCTTGTCTTGAAGCTTGAAGGTATGGTTGTTCGATTAGATAACTGTCGTTGACTGAAATTTGCAATACTGTCGACTCATTGTTTTTTGTGATGGAACAGAACTTTGCCAGGACTTTGAAGCTACAACTGGACGGGTCGAGACAGGTCTCGACCCCATCAACTGTCTCGTGAAAGATGAAGTTGCAATGAACTTGCTGCGATTGGAGTCGCGCTTGGATGGTGCCGTTGCTTATCTGGCTCGACTGTAGGCGGCGATGACCCAAGTGGATGCTGAACTTTGGCCTCAGGCTGAGCTGTCTCAAGACCTTGAGTCCCTAAAGACTCGACTTAATCAGATTCCAGGCCGAGTGCAAGAGTGGAAGAAATCTTCTGCTTGCTGTGGTGCCGATGTCGCCTTCTCGTTGGTCCGAGTGCATTGCAAGGAAGCTAAGGAAGACAAGGTGGCAGCTCCCAAAGTATAAAATACTAAGAAGCACTCTTTCCAGGACTTCATGGACACCTTCCTCAAGGCAGCCACTCGTATTGCCGACAACATCGAGCTCGACAGCTTCTGTGATCCGGCCAGTCCTTCTCCCACCGAGTGATTGAAAAGACATTATGCTTCACCTTTATTTGCCTCGGAATGCCGAGTGATTTTGTAATCATTAAAACTCCTTTGGGCCTGGTGCCTGAGTACTTTTAATCTGTGGTTAGGAACCTCTGGATTTATCTTTGAATATGTTGGGTTTATCTTCGAGTGAAATTTGTTCTTCACTTGGATCCGTTTCTCATCGTTTGATGCAGTTACTGAAGCAGGATCAGCAGTCGACCCGTTGGACGAGTCTTTGGTAACATTGATCAGCTCATCAGCGAGGTACTCAACAATGGTCTTGACGTTCCTGTCATCAGCAAGGGGCCAATCATTGAGTGCATACAATCTCGTCCTTCTTCTTGACA
>NC_041391.1:638779110-638846602 GCF_002162155.2 Triticum dicoccoides
CTTAGGCGAGTACTGGACTGCAGTTAAGCCCCCGAGTGAGAGGCAGACTCGCCACTCGGTAGGATTTTTGTCACTTGGGCGAGTACTGGACTACAGCTAAGCCCCTGAGTGAGAGGCAGACTCACCACTCGGTAGGATTTTTGTCACTTAGGCGAGTACTGGACTGCAGCTAAGCCCCCGAGTGAGAGGCAGACTCACCACTCGGTAGAATTTTTGTCACTTAGGCGAAACAGATTCGCAGCTAAGGCGATACGTACAAAAGAAACAAACAACAATCATTCATAAGAAAGTGAAATTATGTCTTTTGATAGCCAAGCTAAGAGGTATTTCTTATTACATGTCATCAGTCTAAATGCTTAAGAGTAAATCCAGAGGTATTTCTTATTACATTGCTCAGCCTGCCCATTCGACTGAGGATGGGCGACTGAAGCGTAATCGACCCTCGTACCTTGGGAGGCACAAAATGCTCTGAATTCGTCAGAGTCAAAGTTCGATCCGTTGTCTCTGATGATGTTGTGTGGCACACCATATCTGAATATCAATTCTCTAATGAAACTCACGGCAGTACTTGCTTCAAGGTTTTTAATGGGCTTAGCTTCGATCCACTTGGTAAACTTGTCGACCGCTACTAGCACATGGGTAAATCCGCTCCTGCCAGTCCTTCGGGGTCCAACCATGTCCAATCCCCAAACAGCAAAAGGCCAGACGAGTGGAATGGTCTTCAGAGCCGATGCAGTTTTATGGGACATGTTGGAGTAAAACTGACATCCTTCACACTTTTCCACCATTTCCTTTGCCATCTCATTGGCATGTGCTCAGTAAAATCCGGCTCGGTATGCTTTGGCCACAATGGTCCGAGAGGACGCATGGTGATCACAGGTCCCCGAGTGAATATCATTGAGGACCATTCGGCCTTCTTCTGGCATGATGCACTTCTGACAGACCCCAGTTACACTTTCTCTGAACAACTGACCTTTTATCACAGTAAAGGCTTTAGACCATCGGACGATCTGTCGAGCCTCTTCTTCATCCTCCGGGAGTTCTTTCCTAAGAATGTATGCAATGTATGGCACTGTCCAGTCGGGAGTGATGACCAAAACCTCCATGACTAAGTCGACCATGGCTGGGCTTTTGACTTCAGTCGGATCCGTGGCACTCTTGGGTTGTGGTGATTCTTCGGTGAAAGGATCTTCCTGAACTGAAGGTGAATGAATATGTTCCAAAAACACATTTCGGGGAATGGCCTCTCTCTTTGATCCTATCTTTGCCAACTCATCTACAGCTTGATTTTTTAGTCGGGGTATATGGTGAAGCTCCAAACCTTCAAACTTCTTTTCCACCTTTCTCACTGCATTGCAATAACCAGTCATGGCTGGGCTCCTGACATCCCATTCCTTCATCACTTGATTAACCACCAAATCTGAGTCACCGTAGACCATAAGGCGACGGACGCCGAGTGAAATGGCCATACGCAACCCGTATAACAGTGCTCCATATTCGGCTTCATTATTGGAGGAATCAAAATGAATTTGGAGAACATAACTAAGCTTGTCTCCATGGGGGGATACCAATACTACCCCAGCGCCTGAACCATTCAGCATCTTGGAGCCATCAAAGAACATAGTCCAATGCTCCGAGTGAACTTGAGTCGGCAATTGCTGCTCAATCCACTCGGCAAGGAAATCTGCAATTGCTTGGGACTTGATAGCCTTCTTTGCCTCAAACTTGATATCCAATGGAAGGAGTTCAATCGCCCATTTTGCCACTCGACCAGTTGCATCTCTGTTATTCAGAATTTCAGATAGTGGTGCATCGCTGACGACTGTAATGGAGTGTTCAGAGAAATAATGCGCAACCTTCTTCATGGTCATGTATATTCCATAGACAAGCTTCTGATAATGTGGATATCGTTGCTTGGATGGAGTCAAAACTTCAGAGAGATAATAAACTGGGCGTTGAACCTTGTAAGCTTTTCCTTCCTCTTCTCGCTCAACCGTGAGTACTATACTGACAACTTGTCCAGTGGATGCAATGTAGAGCAGTAAAGGCTCTTTGCTGATTGGCGCAGCGAGCACCGGCTGGGTGGAAAGCAGGGTTTTGAGCTATGCAAACGCTGCGTCAGCTTCCTCAGTCCACTCGAACTTATCAGGTTTCTTCATCAGTCGGTAAAGAGGCAAGGCCTTTTCACCGAGACGAGAAATGAATCGACTCAGGGCGGCCAAACAACCAGTCAGCTTCTGAACGTCATGCACTCGCATGGGGCGTTTCATCCGGAGAATGGTATCAACTTTTTCTGGATTGGCGTCGATCCCTCGTTCGGAAACGAGAAAACCAAGTAAGTTTCCTCCCGGAACTCCGAAGTGCACTTTGACGGATTAAGCTTGATATCGTACCTTCTTAGGTTGGCAAAGGTTTATGCGAGGTTAGTCAATAGGTCGGAACCTTTGCGAGACTTGACCACAATGTCATCCATGTATTCTTCCACATTCCGACTGATTTGAGTGAGCAGGCACTTCTGAATCATTCTCATGAATGTGGCTCCAGCATTTTTAAGACCAAATGGCATGGTGACATAACAAAAGCACCTGAATGGGGTGATGAAGGATGTTTTTATTTCATCGGGACCATACAGTCGGATCTGATGATACCCGGAATATGCATCTAAGAAAGACAAGCGCTCACACCCTGCCGTCGAGTCAACAATCTGATCGATGCGAGGGAGAGGGAAGTGATCTTTTCGGGCAGGCCCGATTGATATGCTTGAAATCAATGCACATACGAAGTGAATCATCCTTCTTGGGGACCATGACTACATTGGCTAGCCACTCAGAGTGGTAGATTTCACGGATGAACTCTGCTGCCAACAACCGAGCCACTTCTTCGCCAATTGCTTTTCTCTTCTGCACGACGGACCGCAGAAGGTGCTCTTTGACGGGTTTTACCTTGGGGTCGTCATGCAAATGGTGCTCAGCCAGTCCCCTAGGTACACCTGGCATGTCAGAGGGTTTCCATGCGAAGACGTCCTAGTTCTCACGGAGAACTGGATGAGCGCTTCTTCCTATTTGCTATCGAGTGTGGTTGATATATGAGTCGGTGCAGCATTGGGATCGGTCGGGTGAATATGAATCGGCTTCGTTTCACCAGTCGACTGAAATGCAGAGTGTGTAGCAGGCTTCTTGGCTCGGAGCAAATCACTCGGATCTGCAGTCTTCTAATACTCTTGCAATTCAACCGCTACCATCTGTGGATCGGCGATTTTGGAACCTTTCTGGAAACATTCCTCTGCCTTCTGTCGATTGCCAGTAACTGTGATCACACCTTTGGGGCTAGGCGTCTTTAGCTTGAGATACACATAACATGGTCGAGCCATAAAACGTGCATAGGCTGGCCTACCCAGGATGGCATGATAGGCACTCTGGAAATCCACGACTTCAAATGTTAACTTCTCCTTACTGTAATGCTTGGAATCATCGAAAACCACGTCGAGGGCGATCTGGCCGAGTGATTCAGCTTTCTTTCCAGGGATAATGCCATGAAAACTCATGTTGCTCTCGCTAAGTTTGGACATTGGAATGCCCATCCCCTTCAAGGTTTCAGCGTAAAGAATGTTCAAACCACTGCCACCGTCCATCAGTACTTTGGTCAGTCGAGTGCCCCCGACCACGGGGTCAACTACGAGTGCTTGCCTCCTAGGGGTGGCTACACAAGCAGGATGGTCAGACTGGTCGAATGTGATGGCTGTCTGATACCATCTCAGGTATGTGGTCGTCGCCGCTGGAGCGGCCTTATTCACTTCTTTGTTGATGACCTTCAATCGACTCTTGCTCTCAACATCAGCAAAAATCATCAGAGTTGAATTGACTTTGGGATAACCATCGTCTTCCTCTTCATCCTCATCTTTGTCCGACTCTTTCTCCTTCTGATTGGGCTGTTTCTCTCGGAACTGCTGGATTAGGAGTCGACATTGCCGAGTGGTATGCTTCGGATAAATCAGATTACCTTCTTCATCCTTCTTCGTGTGGATGTGACATGGCAAATCCAGCACATCATTTCCTGCTTGATCCTTTACCTTCTTAGGGGGCCAGGTCCCCTTAGGTTTTCCTTTAAACTTTCCTTGATTCACTGCCGCAATATCTCCAGGTGCCGCTGGTTCGGCCTTACGCTTCTGTTTCCGACTGGAGTTACCTCCACCGGCCTCTTGGCCGACTGGTTTACTCTTCCCGCTGTGGAGTCGATCCTCTTCTTCTCCGTTAGCGTACCGGGTTTATATCTCCATCATCCGAGTCAAAGTCATATCCCCAGTCTGACCGAACTTCAAGACCAACTCTCTGTATTTGACGCCTTCCTTGAAAGCGCATACTGCTTGATGCTCTGATACATTCTCAACGGTGTGATGCAGAGTGGTCCATCTCTGAATGAATTCCCTCAAAGTCTCACTCGGCTTTTACACACAATGCTGCAACTCGGGTAACCCTGCTGGTCGCTTGCACGTGCCCTCAAAAGTTCTTATGAACACTCAACCTAGCTCCTCCCAACTGTGTATACTGCCTGGAGTCAACTGAGTCAACCACCCTCGGGCCGACCCTTCCAACATAAGAGGGAGATGCTTCATCGCTATCTCATCGTTTCCGCCTCCAATCTCCACAGCCACTTGGTAATCCTCGAGCCAGGTTTCGGGCTTGGATTCTCGAGTGAACTTACTGACTCCGGTTGCCAACCTGAAGTTTGGAGGAATTATTGCTGCCCTGATGGCTCTGCTGAAACACTCTGGGCCTGAAACATGCAGTCTGCTACCACTCGGATGATCCCTGCCAAGGTCTTCTCTATGTGCTATGTTCCAGTCGACCAAGCCTTGGACGAGAATGGATCTCGCATCGAAGCCTGGCTCTCTTGGGTCGACTGGAGCTCTGCGCTCGCCGCTGTGACGGTGCCTGTCATCATTCTGCCGAGGCATGTACAACGCACTCCTCGGAGGAGGCGTAGGCACTCGACGATGATTGTCGCGGTCGAACTGACGATCATACTGTCCACGGCCTTCCCACCGTAGGGGCGATCTTGGGCTATGGGCCGACTGGACTGTATCGGCTACTACGGATCTGCTGTGAATCCTATTCCGCGACTGAGACACTTCAATGTTCTGCTCTACTGCTGCCCGGAGCAAGGCCCAGATCATCCCTCTGTCAGCCTCCGACTGAGAAGGCCGAATCAACTCTACTATTCGGGCCGCAGCTACGAGGTTCTGAATCGGAGTATGGTATACCTTAGGTGGAGGTGGAAAAAGTTGTCATCACCGGACTCATGAATCCGCTCCTGAGCTTGCTCGTCGAGACCATGCTGAAGGTTATCCAGTCGAGTGTGCTCAGCCAGATTGGCTAGGCGCACCTCCTCCAAGGCCCGAGCCTCGGGGGTTTCTCCAACGATGGGCGTATGGAGTGCATCCATGTTGCGGCGACGAAGTTCTTCTCTTTGCTGTGAAGAGAGGGGTTTGGGTCGGTATTCCTCGTGGACACGCAACGGATTGCCGTCTCTGTCTTCGCCGTCCTCACTGCGAAAACCAGGCGGAGTGTGAGGCCCGTCGACCATCAAAACTTTTGCCGCGGGGTCGCTGCTATCGCATTCGGATGCGGTCTCCGCAGAGCCAGTCCACAGATCGAACAGGCAGTGGAGGGTTTCATCGGTCTCGATTGCCACGACTTGCTGGGTGGTCGAACGCCGAGCTACCACGTGCTTCACCCACCGCTGGAGTCGCGAACGACCGGATCGCTTGCGGCTGCGGACAGCGGGGAGGGAAAACACAGTCGGAGCTGACTGATACTGAGTTGTCGACTGCCGGAGAAGGACGCCACGGACGCACGTGCGGAAGTGTGTCGCCCCTTGGACGGGGAGCGCCTCAACGTCCAGGGGAGCTTCTTGAAGCCACACGGAGTAGTCGGTGACAAAAATGAGCGCGCTGAGATGGATCTCACGGCCCTCAGCAAGTCCGCCGCCGGAAACCATGATGATGATGATCGGTAAACTTGTAGCTTCACCAACAAATCGCCAAGACACCTGGCCCCACGGTGGGCGCCAACTTTCGTGGTCCTAAGACTGACAGTAGAAAGGGGGTAGGTATGGAGAGGCAAGATGTCATCTATGGTGAAGGTGTATACACGGGATTTACGAGTTCAGGCCCTTCACAGTGGAAGTAACAGCCCTACGTCTCGGTGCCCGGAGGCTGTCGATTGGATTATGTGTGTGATATTACAGGGGGTGCGAACCCTTGTGCCAGAGGAGGAGGGTGGCTTATATAGAGTGCGCCCGGACCCTCCCAGACCTCCATTACAAGGGACTTAATGTACATAAGGTAAGGGACATTACTGGTAACATCTGCCTTAAGTGTTATCAATGATCTTAAAGACTATGGAGTGAATGCCTGACCGTTACAGTGCTGAGTGACCCTCGGTCTTCAGTAGGTCGAGTGACTCTCCATATGGTCGAGTGATGGTAGGGAGGAGGACTTCCAAGTGGTGTGGTCGTCGAGTGGATTGCACTCGACGTGTACAACCGGAGCTCTCCTGTTGTCTCTTGGTCCTTTTATCTTCCAGGGTAGTGACCTTGGGTAGGGCATATAGGTCAGGCCTATGACCCTACCCCAAGTCTGTATCCTCATCAGCCACCCCCTTTCCTTCTCCTACTCCCTCTCCTTCCCCTTTTTCCCCTCCGGTAGAAGGAAAAAAGGGTGGGGCCGAATCCTACTAGGACTGGAGTCCTAGTAGGACTCCGCTCTCCCTGGCGCGCCCCTTGTTGGCTGGCCTCCTCCTCCCCTCCTTTATATACGGGGGCAGGGGGCACCCCAAAGGCACAACAGACAACACAAGTTGATCTTTTAGCCGTGTGCGGTGCCCCCCTCCATAGTTACACACCTCGGTCATATCGTCGTAGTGCTTAGGCAAAGCCCTGCACTGGTAACTTCATCATCATCATCGCCACGTTGTCGTGCTGACGAAACTCTCCCTCGGCCTCAACTGGATCAAGAGTACAAGGGACGTCATCGAGCTGAACGTGTGCTGAACGCGGAGGTGCCGTACGTTCGCTACTTGACCGGTTGGATCACGAAGAAGTTCGATGATACGTCTCCAACGTATCTATAATTTTTTATTGTTCTATGCTATTATATTATCTGTTTTGGATGTTTAATGGGCTTTATGATACACTTTTATACTATTTTTAGGACTAACCTATTAACCGGAGGCCCAGTCCAAATTGCTATTTTTTTGCCTATTTCAGTGTTTTGCAGAAAAGGAATAACAAATGGAGTCCAAACGGAATGAAACCTTCGGGAGAGTCGTTTTTGGAACAAACGCAATCCAGGAGACTTGGAGTGGACGTCAAGGAAGCAACGAGGTGGCCACGAGGCAGGGAGGCGTGCCCAGGGGGGTAGGCGCCCCCACCCTCGTGGGCCCCTCATGGCTCCCCTGACCGACTTCTTTCGCCTATATATACTCATATACCCTGAAAACATCCGAGAGCACCACGAAACCCTATTTCCACCGCTGCAACCTTCTGTACCCGTGAGATCCCATCTTGGGGCCTTTTCCGGTGCTCCGCCGGAGGGGGAATCGATCACGGAGGGCTTCTACATCAACACCATAGCCTCTACGATGATGTGTGAGTAGTTTTCCTCAGACCTTCGGATCCATAGTTATTAGCTAGGTGGTTTCTTCTCTCTCTTTGGATCTCAATACAAAGTTCTCCTCAATCTTCTTGGAGATCTATTTGATGTAATTCTTTTTGCGGTGTGTTTGTTGAGATCCGATGAATTGTGGGTTTATGATTAAGATTATCTATGAACAATATTTGAATCTCCTTTGAATTCTTTTATGTATGATTTGTTATCTTTGCAAGTCTCATCAAATTATCAATTTGGTTTGTCCTACTAGATTGATCTTTGTTGCAAAGGGAGAAGTGCTTAGCTTTGGGTTCAATCTTGCGGCGCCCTTTCCCAGTGACAGCAGGGGCAACAAGGCACGTATTGTATTGTTGCCATTGAGGATAAAAAGATGGGGTTTATATCATATTGCTTGAGTTTATACCTCTACATCATGTCATCTTGCCTAATGCATTACTCTGTTCTTATGAACTTAATACTCTAGATGCATGCTGGATAGCGGTCGATGTGTGGAGTAATAGTAGTAAACGTAGAATTGTTTCGATCTACTTGTCGCGGACGTGATGCCTATATACATGATCATGCCCAGATATTCTCATAACTATGCACTTTTATATCAATTGCTCGACAGTAATTTGTTCACCAACAGTAATACTTATGCTATCTTGAGAGAAGCCAGTAGTGAAACCTATGGCCCCTGGGTCTATTTTCCATCATATAAGTTTCCGATCTATTTTATTTTGCAATCTTTAATTTCCAATCTATATCATAAAAATACCAAAAATATTTATCTTATTATCTCTATCAGATCTCACTTTTGCAAGTGGCCGTGAAGGGATTGACAACCTCTTTATCGCGTTGGTTGCAAGGTTCTTATTTGCTTGTGCAGGTACGAGGGATTTGAGTGTAGCCTCCTACTGGATTGATACCTTGGTTCTCAAAAACCGAGGGAAATACTTACGCTACTTTGCTGCATCACGCTTTCCTCTTCAAGGGAAAACCAACGCATGCTCAAGAGGTAGCAAGAAGGATTTCTGGCGCTGTTTTCAGGGAGTCTACGCACAAGTCAACACATACCAAGTACCCATCACAAAATCTTACCCCTCGCATTACATTATTTGCCATTTGCCTCTCGTTTTCCTCTCCGCCACTTCACCCTTGCCGTTTTATTCGCCCTCTTTTTCCCGTTCATCTCTTTTTCGCTTGCTTCTTGTGGTATTTGCTGCCACTATGTTTGAAACTGGGGAGGTTATCGTTGATAAGGACAATAGTAATAACACGGGAAACTTTGATGCTTTTGATGATCCTACTGAAGAACCCACTATCTTACATACTAAAAAGTTTTGAATCGGTAGTGGTAATATTATTGGAAAAGGGGTTATTCAAGATTTCTTTACTTGTGCCGGTGCTTTGCCCACTATGGGTGGATCTATTCTTCATAGAACTAGTAGTCTTGCAGATGCTATATCCTTACTTATAGTTGAACTTGAAAGACAATTTATTCATATGCATCCTTGCATACAAAGGATTTTCCTAGAATTTTCCAATATTGAGCATTCTTCTGTTAAGCGTGAAGCTACTATGTTTTTGGCACACGAGTTCAGATTTATAATGAAAGAATCCAAATAAAATTTTGCACACTATAGGGTGGACGCTGGTCGTCCTTCCATAGAGGCGATCCTTTTTAATCAAGAAGACATAATGCGTTTACGATCTTTAGATCATGTTGCTTATAATGAAAACCTTAGAAAAAACGTTCCTACCGATGTTCTAGTTGATAGAATCTCCGAACTTAATGATGATTTTGTTATTCAAAACAATGGTTTAGGATTTTCTCTTGAGAAAACGCTCATGACTTTTTGCCAAAAGAATGCTTATAATGATGAATTGGTTGTGCAATATGAGGGGAGAAAGGAGGAACCCATACTTCCCGAGCTTGATGTTGGGGACTTCTATCCCATTAAATTTAGCCCTTTTGATTAATTTTGCTTTCCACAAAGAAAACTTGCTTCTGAACGTAGGGAATATGAGATGAGTTTTCGTGATTTACCTTATCATTATGGTGATACTTAGATCTATTCTCGCTTTTATGCCTAGTTAGGGGCGTTAAACGATAGCGCTTGTTGGAAGGCAACCCAATTTTATTTTTTGTTTCTTGCTTTTTGTTTCTGTTTAGTAATAAATAATTCATCTAGCCTCTGGTTATATGTGGTTTTATGTTTTAATAAGTGTTTGTGCCAAGTAAAACCTATAGGATCTTCTTGGGTGATAGTTAATTTGATCTTGCTGAAAAACAGAAACTTTTGCACGCACGAGAATAATTTTCATAAATCACATAAACGTGACTTTCAGTTGATTCTTTTTGCAGAAGATTAATAAATAAATTATCTAGGACTTCCTATTTTGGTAGAATTTTTGGGGTTCCATAAGTATACGAAAGTTACATATTGCTACAGACTATTCTGTTTTTAACAGATTCTGTTTTTCGTGTGTTGTTTGCTTATTTTGATGAATCTATGGCTAGTATCAGGGGGTATGAACCATAGAGAATTTGGAATACAGTAGGTTTAACACCAATATAAATAAAGAATGATTTCATTACATTACCTTAAAGTGGTGGTTTGTTTTATTTCGCTAACGGAGCTCATGAGATTTTCTGTTGAGTTTTGTGTTGTGAAGTTTTCAAGTTTTTGGGTAAAGATTTGATGGATTATGGAATAAGGAGTGGCAAGAGCCTAATCTTGGGGATGAGCAAGGCACCCCAAGGTAAAATTCAAGGACAACCAAAATCCTAAGCTTGGGGATGCCCTAGAAGGCATCCCCTCTTTCGTCTTCGTCCATCGGTAACTTTACTTGATGCTATATTTTTATTCACCACATGACATGTGTTTTGCTTGGAGCATCTTGTATGATTTGAGTCTTTGCTTTTTAGTTTACCACAATCATCCTTGATGTACACACCTTTTGGGAGAGACACACATGAATCAGAATTTATTAGAATACTCTATGTGCTTCACTTATATCTTTTGAGCTAGATAATTTTGCTCTAGTACTTCACTTATATCTTTTTAGAGCATGGCGGTGGGTTTATTTTATAGAAATTATTGATCTCTCATGCTTCAGTTATATTATTTTGAGAGTCCTTTAGAACAGCATGGTAATTTTCTTTGGTTAAAATTTTAGTCCTAATATTATGAGCATGCAAGATAAGTATAATAAAAACTATCATATAAAGTGCATTGAATACTATGAGAAGTTTGATACTTGATGATTGTTTTGAGATATGAGGATGGTAATATTAGAGTCATGCTAGTTGAGTTGTTGTGAATTTGTGGAATACTTGTGTTAAAAGTTTGTGATTCCCGTAGCATGCACGTATGGTGAACCATTATATGATGAACTTGGATCATGATTTATTTATTAATTGTCTTCCTTATGTGTGGAGGTCGGGATTGCGCGATGGTTAACTCCTACCAACCCTTCCCCTAGGAGCATGTGTGTAGTACTTTGTTTTGATAACTTGTAGATTTTTGCAATAAGTATGTGAGTTCTTCATGACTAATGTTGAGTCCATGGATTATACGCACTCTCACCCTTCCACCATTGCTAGCTTCTCTTATGCCACGCAACTTTCGCCAATATCATACACCCACCATATACCTTATTCAAAACAGCCACCATACCTACCTATTATGGCATTTCCATAGCCATTCCGAGATATATTGCCATGCAACTTTCCACAATTACCTTTATTATGACATGCTCCACCATTGTCATATTGCTTTGCATGATCATGTAGTTGACATCGTATTTGTGGCAAAGCCACCATTCATAATTCTTTCATACATGTCACTCTTGATTTATATCCCTGTACACTGCCGGAGGCATTCACATAGAGTCATATTTTGTTCTATGTATCGAGTTGTAATTCTTGAGTTGTAAGTAAATAAAAGTGTGATGATCTTCATTATTAGAGCATTGTCCCATGTGAGGAAAGGATGATGGAAGCAATGATTCCCTCACAATTTGGGATGAGTGTCCGGACTTTATAAAAATAAAAGAGGCCAAAGAAGCCCAAATAATAATAAAAAAGAGGCCAAAGAAGCCCACCAAAAAATGAGAGAAAAAGAGAGAAAGGACAATGTTACTATCCTTTTACCACACTTGTGCTTCAAAGTAGCACCATGATCTTCATGATAGAGAGTCTCCTATGTTGTCACCTTCATATGCTAGCGGGAATTTTTTATTATAGAACTTGGCTTGTATATTCCAATGATGGGCTTCCTCAAATTGCCCTAGGTCTTCATGAGCAAGCAAGTTGGATGCATACCCACTTAGTTTCTTTTGATGAGCTTTCATACACTTATAGCTCTAGTGCATCCGTTGCATGGCAATCCCTACTCACTCACATTGATATCTATTAATGGGCATCTCCATAGCCCGTTGATACGCCTAGTTGATGTGAGACTATCTTCTCCTTTTTGTCTTCTCCACAACCACCATCCTATTCCACCTATAGTGCTATGTCCATGGCTCATGCTCATGCATTGCGTGAAGATTGAAAAAGTTTGAGAATACTAAAGTATGAAACAATTGCTTGGCTAAAACCGGGTTGTTCATGATTTAAATATTTTGTGTGATGAAGATATAGCATAGCCAGACTATATAATTTTGTAGGGATAACTTTCTTTGGCCATGTTATTTTGAGAAGACATGATTACTTTGTTAGTATGCTTGAAGTATTTTTACTCTTATGTCAATATTAAACTTTTGTCTTGAATCTTTCGGATCTGAACATTCATGCCATACTAAATAAAATTACATTGAGAATTATGCTAGGTAGCATTCCACATAAAAAATTCTGTTTTTATCATTTACCTACTCAAGGACGAGCAGGAATTAAGCTTGGGGATGCTTGATACGTCTCCAACGTATCTATAATTTTTTATTGTTCCATGCTATTATATTATCTGTTTAGGATGTTTAATGGGCTTTATTATACACTTTTATACTATTTTTGGGACTAACCTATTAACCGGAGGCCCAGTCCAAATTGCTATTTTTTTGCCTATTTCAGTGTTTCACACAGAAGGAATATCAAACGGAGTCCAAACGGAATGAAACTTTCGGGAGAGTCGTTTTTGGAACAAACGCAATCCAGGAGACTTGGAGTGGACGTCAAGGAAGCAACGAGGCAGCCACGAGGCAAGGAGGCACGCCCAGGGGGTAGGCGCGCCCCCACCCTCGTGGGCCCCTCGTGGCTCCCCTGACCGACTTCTTTCGCCTATATATACTCATATACCCTGAAAACATCCGAGAGCACCACGAAACCATATTTCCACCGCCGCAACCTTCCGTGAGATCCCATCTTAGGGCTTTTCCGGCGCTCCGCCGGAGGGGGAATCGATCACGGAGGGCTTCTACATCAACACGTGAAAGCACAAGTGCTCCCTGGGTGATTTTGGTAATTAATGTCAACATATCTCTTGTTGGACTAATACTTTCATCTAGTATATTTCAGATAAGTTCAACAGTGGAGTGGCAGGGACAAGAGGATGTGGAACCCCTTCAAGATGCTAAGGACAAAGGATTGGCTCAAGCTCAAAGCTCAGGACTCTACATTTTCTATTTTCAGTGATCTAAGATCACATTGAGTCCATAGGAAAGCCAATACTATTAAAAGGGGATGAGGTGTTGCTTAATGGCTTGCTTGCTCAAAGTGCTTAGTGATATGCTCCAAAGCCCTCAACCACTTTATCATATCCACATATGTCCCAAACCAAAAGTAAAACTCGGCCCCACCGATTTGATCCATCCGACGCCACCGAGTTCATTTGACATAGCCATTGCCAAAAACCCTAATCAGTTCGGTCACACCGATGGGATCTCGGTCTCACCGAGATGATCTTGCAATCTCTCTGTTGTCTATTGCAACATTTTCAGTCCCACCGAGAAGATGTAATCGGTCACACCGAGTTTTCCTAACCAACTCTCTGTTTTACTTATTACCAAATAGGTCTCACCGAGTTGTGTAATCGGTCAAACTGAGATGAGGTTTTACCCTAACCCTTGCACATCGGTCCCGCCAAGTTGATCATATCGGTCCCACCGAAATTGCCTAACGGTTGCATATGTACTAAATCGGTCCGACCAAGTTTTCTAATCCTGTCCCACCGAGTTTGGTATAATGTGTGTAACGGTTAGATTTTGTGTGGAGGCTATATATACCCCTCCACCCTCTCCTCATTCGTGAGGAAAGCCATCAGATCGTGCCTACACTTCCACTACCCATTTTATAAGAGAGATCCACCTACTCATGTGCTGAGACCAATATATTCCAATCCAACCATATGAATCTTGATCTCTAGCCTTCCCCAAGTTGCTTTCCACTCAAATCATCTTTCCACCAAATCCAATCCTATGAGAGTGAGTTGAGTGTTGGGGAGACTATCATTTGAAGCACAAGAGAAAGGAGTTCATCATTAACACACCATCTATTACCTTTTGGAGAGTGGTGTCTCCTAGATTGGTTAGGTGTCACTTGGGAGCCTCCGATAAGATTGTGGATTGAACCAAGGAGTTTTTAATTCAAGGATATCGCCTACTTCGTGAAGATCTAGCCTAGTGAGGCAAGTCCTTCATGGGTGATGGCCATGGTGGGATAGACAAGGTTGAATCTTCGTGGGTGGAGCCCTCCGTGGACTCGCGTAGCCGTTACCCTTCGTGGGTTGAAGTCTCCATCAACGTGGATGTACGATAGCACCACCTATTGGAAGCACGCCAAAAACATCTGTGTCTCCAATTGCGTTTGCACACTCCAATCCCATCCCTTTACATTCTTGCAAGTTGCATGCCTTACTTTACGCTGCCCATATACTCTTTGCATGCTTGCTTGATTTGTATTGTGAATGGTTAAACTTGTGATTAAACTCCACCCAGGCTTGAAAAACTTAAAAACTGTCAACTTTGTTTGTTGAGTGTCTAATCACCCGCCTCTAGACACCTCTTCTTGATCCTTTCAACACCATAGCCTCTCCGATGATGTGTGAGTAGTTTACCTCAGACCTTCGGGTCCATAGTTATTAGCTAGATGGCTTCTTCTCTCTCTTTGGATCTCAATACAAAGTTCTCCTTGGTCTTCTTGGAGATCTATTCGATGTAATTCTTTTTGCGATGTGTTTGTCGAGATCCGATGAATTGTGGGTTTATGATTAAGATTATCTATGAACAATATTTGAATCTCCTCTGATTTATTTTATGTGTGATTTGTTATCTTTGCAAGTATCTTCGAATTATCAGTTTGGTTTGGCCTACTAGATATTGATCTTTCTTGCAATGGGAGAAGTGCTTAGCTTTGGGTTCAATCTTGCGGTGTCCTTTCCCAATGATAGCAGGGGCGGCAAGGCACGTATTGTATTGTTGCCATCGAGGATAAAAAGATGGGTTTTATATCATATTGCTTGAGTTTATCCCTCTACATCATGTCATCTTGGCTAATGCGTTACTCTGTTCTCATGAACTTAATACTCTAGATGCATGCTGGATAGCGGTCGATGTGTGGAGTAATAGTAGTAGATGCAGAATAGTTTCGATCTACTTGTCGTGGACGTGATGCCTATATACATGATCATGCCTAGATATTATCATAACTATGCACTTTTTTATCAATTGCTCGACAGTAATTTGTTCACCCACTGTAATACTTATGCTATCTTGAGAGAAGCCACTAGTGAAACCTATGGCCCCCGGGTCTATTTTCCATCATATAAGTTTCCGATTTATTTTATTTTGCAATCTTTACTTTCCAATCTATATCATAAAAATACCAAAAATATTTATCTTATTATATCTATCAGATCTCACTTTTGCAAGTGGCCGTGAAGGGATTGACAACCCCTTTATCGCGTAGGTTGCAAGGTTCTTATTTGTTTGTGCAGATACGAGGGATTTGAGTGTAGCCTCCTACTGGATTGATACCTTGGTTCTCAAAAACCGAGGGAAATACTTACTCTACTTTGCTGCATCACCCTTTCCTCTTCAAGGGAAAACCAACACATGCTCAAGAGGTAGCATTCGACTACATCAACTGCGTTATTGAAACGCTTCCGCTTTCGGTCTAAGATGGTACGTGGAAACACTCTCCCCTCTCGTTGCTATGCATCACCTAGATAGATCTTGCGTGATCATAGGATTTTTTTTAAATTAGTTACCGTGTTCCCCAACAATGGCATCCGAGCCAGGTCTATGCGTAGATGTTATATGCATGAGTAGAACACAAAGAGTTGTGGGCGATAATAGTCATACTGCTTACCAGCATGTCATACTTTGACTCGGCGGTATTGTTGGATGAAGCGGCTTAGACCGACATTACACGCACGCTTATGCGATACTGGTTCTACCGACGTGCTTCGCACACAGGTGGCTAGTGAGTGTCTGTTTCTCCAACTTTAGTTGAATCGAGTGTGGCTACGCCCGGTCCTTGTTGAAGGTTAAAACAGCACACTTGACAAAAAATCGTTGTGGTTTTGATGCGTAGGTAAGAACGGTTCTTTCTAGAAGTCCGTAGCAGCCACGTAAAACTCGCAACAACAAAGTAGAGGACGTTTAACTTGTTTTTGCAGGGCTTGCTGTGATGTGATATGGTCAAGGCATGATGTGATATAAATTGTTGTATGAGATGATCATGTTTTGTAACAAAGTTATCGGCAACTGGCATGAGCCATATGGTTGTCGCTTTATTGTATGCAATGCAATCTCCATGTAATTGTTTTACTTTATCACTAAGCGGTAGCAATAGTCGTAGTAACAATAGTTGCCGAGTCTACAACGATGCTACGATGGAGATCAAGGTGTCGCGCCCGTGACGATGAAGATCATGACGATGCTTCGGTGATGGAGATCATGAGCACAAGATCATGATTGATACATCTCCATCGTATCTACTTTTCCAAACACTTTTGCCATTGTTTTGGACTCTAACTTGCATGATTTGAATGGAACTAACCCGGACTAACGCTGTTTTCGGCAGAACTGCCATGGTGTTATTTTTGTGTAGAAATAAAAGTTCTTAGAATGATCAGAAAATCGACGAAGCAAATTTTTGGAATTAATAAAAAATATTGGCGAAAGAATCAACGTCATGGGGCCCACACCCTATCCATGAGGGTGGGTGCGCGCCCTCCTAGTACGCGCCCCCTGCCTCGTGGGCCCCCTGATGCTCCACCGATGTCAACCCCAACTCCATATATTCACGTTCGGGGAGAAAAAAATCAAAGAGAAGGATTCATCGTGTTTTACGATACAGAGCCGCTGCCAAGCCCTAAACTCTCTCGGGAGGGCTGATCTGGAGTCCATTCGGAGCTCCGGAGAGGGGGATTCATCGCTATCGTCATCATCAACCATCCTCCATCACCAATTTCATGATGCTCACCGTCGTGCGTGTCACGCCCAAGATGCGACCCTATCCTAAAGGAACTCGAAGGTCCCACCAAGGATAGAAGCGCATCTTGAAGACGCTTTTGCAAGGTGGATATCATTACATCAACATTACATAACAAGTAGGGATACATACATAAGGCATACAATTCCACACGAATACAACATCATCTTACAAGAGATCAACATCTGACTACGGAGGGAACACAAACAGAAACTCAAAACGACATCCACCCTGCTAGCCCAGGCTGCCGACCTGGAACCTATCCCCTGATCGACGAAGAAGCAGAAGAAGAACTCAATGCAAGTAAGCATCGCTCTCGCGTCATGATCATCGCATAACCTATACCTGCAACTGTTGTTCTAGTAATCTGTGAGCCACGAGGACTCAGCAATCCCATTACCATGGGTATCAAGACTAGCAAAGCTTAATGGGTAAGGAAGGGGTAAAGTGGTGAGGTTGCAGTAGCAGCTAAGCAAGTATGGTGGCTAACATACGCAAATAAGAGCGAGAAGAGAAGCAAAGGAACGATCGTGAAGCTAGCAATGATCAAGAAGTGATCCTGAACTCCTACTTACGTCAAACATAACCCAAAACCGTGTTCACTTCCCGGACTCTGCCGAAAAGAGACCATCACGGCTACACACACGGTTGATGCGTTTTAATTCGGATCTGGTGTCAAGTTATCTACAACCGGACATTAACAAATTCCCATCTGCCACATAACCACGGGCATGGCTTTCGAAAGTTTAAACCCTGCAGGGGTGTCCCAACTTAGCCCATGATAAGCTCTCGCAATCAACGAAGGATATTCCTTCTCCCAGGAAGACCCGATCAGACTCGGAATCCCGGTTTACAAGACATTTCGACAATGGTAAAACAAGTCCAGCAAGACCGCCCGATGCGCCGACAATCCCGATAGGAGTTGCACATATCTCGTTCTCAGGGCAACACCGGATGAACACTACGTACAACTAAAACCAACCCTCAAGTTTCCCCGAGGTGGCACTGCAAGTGGCTCTGGTTCGGACCAACACTTAGACAAGCATTGGCCCGGGGGGGCTAAAATAAAGATGACCCTCGGGTTGACCGACCCAAGGGAAAGGTATAGGTGGTGGTGAGGCAAATGGTAAAACCAAGGTTGGGCCTCGCTGGAGGAGTTTTATTCAAAGCGAACTGTCAAGGGGTCCCATAAATCACCCAACCGCGTAAGGAACGCAAAATCCGGGAACATAACACCGGTATGACGGAAACTAGGGCGGCAAGAGTGGAACAAAACACCAGGCATAAGGCCGAGCCTTCCACCCTTTACCAAGTATATAGACGCATTAAATTAAATAAGAGATATTGTGATATCCCAACATAATCATGTCCACCATGGAGCAATCTTCAACTTCACCTGGAACTAATAACGCTATAAGAGGGGCTGAGCAAAGCGGTAACATAGCCAAACAACGGTTTGCTAGGAAGGGTGAAAAAGGTTAGAGGTTGACATGGCAGTTTGGAAGGCTTGATCAACAAGTGATAGGTAGCGCAGCATAGCGATAGAATGAAGCAACTAGCATAGCAATGATAGTAGTGAGATCCAGGGTAGCGGTCATCTTGCCTGAAATCCCGCTAGGAAGAAGAAAGAGTCCATGAAGAAGATGAACGGGCGTAGTCGAACGAATCCTCACAATCGCAACATTACCGGAACTAAGAAGCAACACCGGAAATAAATAAACAACATGGTAAATGCACAAGCATGAACATGGCATGATGCACAAACAAGTATGATGCATGTCCGGTTTAATGAGGCATGGCATGGCAAAGTGCAACAAACAATACTACAAGTTAAGTGGAGCTCAATATGCAACGAGTTGCATATTGACAAAACACCACATTGACATATTTAGTTTAATCTTGTTTAGATACACAACAATGTCAAATGTTGTTAAACATGACAAGGGGTGTAACAAAAGTAAACGAACTATTTAGGCAAGTTTAAATGAGGCCGGAACAACAAACAACATTTCCGAAAAATCCTCATATGCAATTTATGAATTTGCTACTGTTCTGCCCTAAAAATTTTAAAGTTGTTAAACAGGAAAATAAAGTACACCATGTTAAACTAGGCATTTTTTCACCCCATTTACATATAAAGAACATTTAAAACCGAGCTACGGTTATTTAGTTATGAAATAAATCATTTTAACATGGCATTTTAGCAAAATTAAACAAACAACATTTTAAACATTTTAATCATGGATGAAAACATCACATTATGAAACTACATGAAATTCTAAGCACTTTACATATATAAAGTATTTTAATATGATGCACGGTTCATGAGTTATTAGCTGCATAAAATCTAGGGGTTTTTCTGTAAACAGGTAAATCACTGGTTAATAGCTAAATTCGCAGATCTGGAAAAAAACGTATGCGGGCTGAATCTGGCTAGCTGGATAGGTGAAAAAAAAACAAGAGGAGGGGCGCTGGGGTGTGGCCTCACCCATGGGCTGAGGCCCAGCCGGTGGAAGAGGCCTCGCAGGCCTGGCGCGGCCTTGGCGACGCGGTCAACACGTTCGATGTAGGAAGCAGGGCGCGGTCCTCTTCTCGATAGGGAGCAGAAATAGAGCAGCGGCGGCGCGGGCAAGTCAGCGGGAGGACAGAGCGACGGGAACGGGAAGAGATCGCTGGATCTGGGCGGCGGGGGCCCATCTCCGATGATGGTGGCGCCGACTGGTGCTCCTGTTTGAGGCAAGGACAAAGACGGGGATTAGAGGTGAAGAAGCAGAACACGAAGAAGAAGAGGCAGGGAAAGGAGAAAACACAGGAAGGAGGAGGAGCGGGGGCGGCGACCTGCTGGTGCTGCTCGCCTGTGGGACGACGGCGAGGGCGGAGCGGGGGCGGCGACCTGCTGGGCGACGAGATGGAGGCTGCAGATGGTCTCCTGGCGGGGGGAAACAAGGGCGACGAACAAGGCGGCTCAGTTCCCTGTTGCAACAGAGAGAGAGAGAGAGAGAGAGCACCGAGAAAGAGAGAAGAGAGAAACATGAGAGGAAGAAAGGCAAGGTAGGGGCGGTGCAAGGCTCATCTGCTGGTCCGGCGAGGTGGAGGGCTGGACAAGGAGGAGGGCGCATCCTCATACGCTCGCGGGCACAGGGACGTGCGAAGTAGTTCCTACTGGAGCTCAACGTCAAGGTTGCCGGGGCGGACGTCGCACCGGAGGCTGGCGCAGGGCGGTGCTACTTCCGATCCATACTGGATCGAGGCACAGGAGGAGGGAACGAGGCGCTCGGGCCTTGTGGGGCAGTTGGATCCAGGGCCTCGGTGGGATGAACTAGGAAGATGAGGGCCATTCGATCTGGATCGGACGGTCCAGACCGATGGTGGGACTGCACGGGTTGGTTGGCTGGAAGTGGCTGCGCGAGAGGATTGGGCAGATAGGATTTGGAGGGATCCCCAAGTGGGAGGCGGCGGCGGCGCGCCCGGACAGGCTCCCTAGGTTTTAGGGTTGGTCTAGTTTAGGTAGGGTTTCATCTGCTATATATAGCAGGTAAGAATTGGGTAGGGGCTATCTAGCCCCTCCGATCGTAATCAGACGGCTGATAAAATAGGTTAGGGAGTCCAAATAAGAAAACGGAGATGATTTATAGATGTTTGGGGATGATCCAGACTCATTGGTCATGACAGGCCGGGTCGGGTCCGGGTAAATTTCGGACACGGCAAGAAGGGTCGTGGTTGTGTAGAGAGACAAGGCGATCATGTGCAAGAGGGGTTTGACAAAACACCATGGAGACAAAGGGTTTTGATGGGCTCAGAAAAGAGAGAGAAGAGAGTGGTCCGGTTGATCTGAGAGGGGTCAACAGGGAAAAGGAAGAAGCGGCAACTACGAGCAAATGCAAGTTTTATGAAAATGATGCCGATGCAATGCGAATGATGACATGAGACGAGATGCATGACAAGAACAAAATGCAAAACAACAGACAAAAACCCAACCACGGAGGAAATAACATATCACATAGCCGGAAATGACAAGAGTTGGAGTTACGAATATGGAAAGTTGTATCCGGGGCGTTACAACACTCCACCACTACGACAGGATCTCGTCCCGAGATCTAGGATGGCACCGGAGAGAAACTGAAGGGGAAGAGGTAAAACAAAGTTGCTTCTTCGACCAATGAGTGAAACCAAAGAACCTTGAGAGGTTAAACAATTTCAAGGAAAGAATACACCGGAGATGAATGAAGTTGAAAACACTCCGTTAGAAGAGAGGAACAAGGAACATTACGAGAACTTGAAGGTTGCAAAGACATGGAAATAAGATCTTCACGAATGAAAAGAATATGACCACCTCGGTATAATGAGATAGCCAAGGAACAAGAATGACAGAATTTGGACAGCACTCCGGTAGAAAAGAGAAGAAAACTTGATGAGATGAAAAGATATTGAAGAGATGATACAACACTCCGGTTAAATGGATAAGCAAGAAAAGAACACGATCCTCACAAAACGAGGTGATGGGTGAAGAGCACAACATCACAATGCCTCCGTAACGAAAGAATAGAAGTTAGATCGTTGGGATAAAGGGACGAAGAAGAAAATGACAACTTTTGCCACAAGTGAACTTGGAAAACATCCTTGCAAAGAAGAATCAAACGGAGTTGTTGCAAAATCAACAACGAAAAGCACAAGCTTGTTGTGGGCTTATGGCAAACATCTCAAAATGATGAGGTGACAACCGGCCATTGATGGAAACCATTGATTTGATTGAGAGCACCAAAGAGATGAAAAACTTCTTCACCGAGAGGATAGGAGAAAACTCGGATCATTGATAGCACCATAATTAGCAATATTCCTTAGGGAAAGCTTTAGGTGAAATATAACCCAATATAACTCCAAGAAAAGATTGATTGGTTGAAAAGATCTCTTGAACAAACAGAAAATGATGGATTTAAATATGCCAGTCTTGAAAATTTGTGAATCATGAAACACGAAGGAAAATTATCAAGAGTGACATAACACCGCCTCAAAAGATAAGGTAGGAAGAATTGCACTTCAGATGCAAGATGAAGACTGCTTGAACTCCTCAAAACAAAACATGTGTTGAACACCATGTTTATTTTTGAGTGTAACTTGGGGATCATAACTTCAAGAGAAATCTTGAAGAACAATTGAAGAATGAAAAGAATCCTTGACGAACCATCATGTAGAGCCTCCATGAAGAACTCCGGTAATAAAAGGATGATGAAAAGAAAAAGAAGTTGAAAACACAAGGTGAAGCCTTGCAATGATTTAGATGGAGCTTCGCGACGATGTAACCGAGAAAAATTGGAACTCCGAAAAAGGAAAAGATGAAACACTAGAACCGTGAATTACTTCATCATGAACAATCTCCGGAAGAAAAGAATTGAATCACCTCGAGGAAATAAGAATAAGATTTATTATATGCTTATCCTTCATAAAATTAAATTGATGACAAGCAATGGATTTGGCATACTACTTATTCCCGTGGAAAGGATTAAGAGAGATATAGCGCAAATTTGAGAAGGTATTGATGGAACCACCGGTGGGATTTGGAAACAACGAATGAATTGATATGGTAGCAAAGGAAGAGGAATCTCGAATGAACCACCGTAAGAATTGGAAAACGAATGAAGATACTTGAGGGGATTTAGATACATGATACGAAGAGATCATGAACTGATTAGACAATACTTGAATGATGCACCGGTAAGATTTGGAGAACGATAGCTACATGCTAAGAATGAAGAATTATGACATGATGGCCTTCGGAGGAAAGAAATGGAAACAACTCATGAAATGCTCCGGACGGTAAGAAAAGAATTGTCACAATCGTAAACACTTATGAGAGGATGGCATCAAGCTTGAACTACGCATCTTTGGAAGAAAGGGTAAGGATTTAAGAGGAACTCTTCTTCGGTCTTCAAAATCTGAGAATGGCAAGGAGAAACACCACCATGAATTGTTGAGATACTCCGAGAGAATTAAAAGAGGAAAGGTTGAGCCAAAGATGAAAAGAATTTGAAAACGACCTTGGAGAAGGCATGCGACTGATGAAAATTCATTCTTACGTCAAACTTGGAAATGAATTTGAGAACCGCTCCTGATAATTCGAAGAGTCAGGTAAGATCCCGGGAAAAGACCTGTGGGTTAGGGCCCACTCAAAAGAAACACCTTTGGACTGATTACTTGAAAAAGAGATTGTACCGGTTGAATTAAATGACTTGAATGAGATAATAATCTCTAAATAGCTTGAATGGATTGAGAATGGAAACACGAGTCTTCCGAGATATCTTCAGCACTCCAGAACAAATGAATAGCGAGAAGTGAAAGATTAAGAGGTGCACCGGTATGAAAAAGCATTTGACACGAGGAAAAAAAATATGATCAACACTGAAAGCTTGAAATTAATCCACCGGAGAAGAATACGAGAATGAAGAATGATGAACTTGAAACTGTTGAGCATCTTCATGGGAAATCACCAGATAAGAACATCGAAAGAAAATAATGAAGAGACTTCTCTCAAATAAAAGGATACATGATTAAGAAATCTGAGTCCTTGAAGAAAAAGGGTGGGAGGGCGGGAAAACAAAGGCAACTTGGGGACGGATGAAACAAACACCGTTGAGAAAACTTAGAATTGATCTTGCGGATGGGAAAAATGATGGGATCCACTTGAAGAGAAGCACACCGGTTGGAAAAGAGTTGACCTGACAACCTCATTGATCAAGAAGGATTAGTACTCCCATAGAAATATGAGAACACCGTTTAGAAAAGGTATGGAATCAACACTTGACATTAAAGCAACTCGAATACCACAAATAAAACAAAACAAAGGATTTGGCTTGCAGAATAAGCCGGAACAAATACATATGATAGAGATTTACCCAATCCCATATCATGCATCTGTCGGAAAGATATTCTAGGAGCTACTTGAATTCCCACCTATAAACTCCCGAAACTTTCTGGTTATGCAATCTGGTGTTGGGGATACAGGGAAAGCAATAAATATCTCACCCAAACTAACAATACCTACATCCAAGCTGTATCCATCCGTCAACACATAACCAAGAAAACTCCGGAAATCGTGTACCTCAACCTTCGAAAAGCATCTGTTATACGAGCTATGGCAATACTCCCGAACTCCCCAGTACTGGGTGGCGTCGAGGTTATCTCACCAACAACTGCATAAAAGAGATTTTTGATGTCGACAAAACTCAGGTATTCCAGAATTGCAACGATAAAATTGTGACGACAACACCTCGGAGCTCAACTCCCCGGGACACTGCCACAACCCCTAAATGTCAGGAGGCACGAAGAACAATGTTCTCGTCACAAGACTATCGGAACGATTCCAAGATACCCGCGTGATCCTAAATTTTTTTTAGTGAAATTTGAGGAGAGGAAAGACAAAACATCTACGTCAGGAGTCCTCACTAGAGCGAAGAAGGGGGCTGAGGAGTAAGAAGAATCCTACTCTCCGATATATATAATACTAAGACTGAAAATAGTTTTCTTCTAGACTCAACAACGGCCAACAAACAAGGGGGCTCCTATGGTCGGTCGAGGCTCTGATACCAACTTATCACGCCCAAGATGCGACCCTATCCTAAAGGAACTCGAAGGTCCCACCAAGGATAGAAGCGCATCTTGAAGACGCTTTTGCAAGGTGGATATCATTACATCAACATTACATAACAGGTAGGGATACATACATAAGGCATACAATGCCACACGAGTACAACATCATCTTACAAGAGATCAACATCCGACTACGGAGGGAACACAAACAGAAACTCAAAACGACATCGACCCTGCTAGCCCAGGCTGCCGACCTGGAACCTATCCCCTGATCGAAGAAGAAGCAGAAGAAGAACTCAACGCAAGTAAGCATTGCTCTCGCGTCATGATCATCGCATAACCTGTACCTGCAACTGTTGTTGTAGTAATCTGTGAGCCACGAGGACTCAGCAATCCCATTACCATGGGTATCAAGACTAGCAAAGCTTAATGGGTAAGGAAGGGGTAAAGTGGTGAGGTTGCAGCAGCGGCTAAGCAAGTATGGTGGCCAACATACGCAAATAAGAGCGAGAAGAGAAGCAAAGGAACGGTCGTGAAGCTAGCAATGATCAAGAAGTGATCCTGAACTCCTACTTACGTCAAACATAACCCAAAACCGTGTTCACTTCCCGGACTCCGCCGAAAAGAGACCATCATGGCTACACACACGGTTGATGCGTTTTAATTCGGATCTGGTGTCAAGTTATCTACAACCGGACATTAACAAATTCCCATCTGCCACATAACCGCGGGCACGGCTTTCGAAAGTGTAAACCCTGCAGGGGTGTCCCAACTTAGCCCATGATAAGCTCTCGCGATCAACGAAGGATATTCCTTCTCCCAGGAAGACCCGATCAGACTCGGAATCCCGGTTTACAAGACATTTTGACAATGGTAAAACAAGTCCAGCAAGACCGCCCGATGCGCCGACAATCCCGATAGGAGCTGCACATATCTCGTTCTCAGGGCAACACCGGATGAACACTACGTACAACTAAAACCAACCCTCAAGTTTCCCCGAGGTGGCGCTGCAAGTGGCTCTGGTTCGGACCAACACTTAGACAAGCATTGGCCCGGGGGGGCTAAAATAAAGATGACCCTCGGGTTGGCCGACCCAAGGGAAAGGTATAGGTGGTGGTGAGGCAAATGGTAAAACCAAGGTTGGGCCTTGCTGGAGGAGTTTTATTCAAAGCGAACTGTCAAGGGGGTCCCATAAATCACCCAATCGCGTAAGGAATGCAAAATCCGGGAACATAACACCGGTATGACGAAAACTAGGGCGGAAAGAGTGGAACAAAACACTAGGCATAAGGCCGAGCCTTCCACCCTTTACCAAGTATATAGATGCATTAAATTAAATAAGAGATATTGTGATATCCCAACATAATCATGTCCACCATGGAGCAATCTTCAACTTCACCTGCAACTAATAACGCTATAAGAGGGGCCGAGCAAAGCGGTAACATAGCCAAACAACGGTTTGCTAGGAAGGGTGAAAAAGGTTAGAGGCTGACATGGCGGTTTGGAAGGCTTGATCAACAAGTGATAGGTAGCGCAGCATAGTGATAGAACGAAGCAACTAGCATAGCAATGATAGTAGTGAGATCCAGGGTAGCGGTCATCTTGCCTGAAATCCCGCTAGGAAGAAGAACGAGTCCATGACGAAGATGAACGGGCGTAGTCGAACGAATCCTCACAATCGCAACATTATCGGAACTAAGAAGCAACACCGGAAAGAAACAAACAACATGGTAAATGCACAAGCATGAACATGGCATGATGCACAAACAAGTATGATGCATGTCCGGTTTAATGAGGCATGGCATGGCAAAGTGCAACAAACAATACTACAAGTTAAGTGGAGCTCAATATGCAACGAGTTGCATATTGACAAAACACCACATTGACATATTTAGTTCAATCTCGTTTAGATACACAACAATGTTAAATGTTTTTAAACATGACAAGGGGTGTAACAAAAGTAAACGACCTATTTAGGCAAGTTTAAATGAGGCCGGAACAACAAACAACATTTCCGGAAAATCCTCATATGCAATTTATGAATTTGCTACTGTTCTGCCCTAAAACATATTTTAAATTTGTTAAACAGGAAAATAAAGTACACCATGTTAAACTAGGCATTTTTTCACCCCATTTACATATAAAGAACATTTAAAACCGAGCTACGGTTATTTAGTTATGAAATAAATCATTTTAACATGGCATTTTAGCAAAATTAAACTAATAGCATTTTAAACATTTTAACCATGGATGAAAACATCACATTATGAAACTACATGAAATTCTAAGCACTTTACATATATAAAGTATTTTAATATGATGCACGGTTCATGAGTTATTATCTGCATAAAATCTAGGGGTTTTTCTGTAAAACAGGTAAATCACTGGTTAATAGCTAAATTCGCAGATCTGGAAAAAAACGTATGCAGGCTGAATCAGGCTGGCCCGATAGGTGAAAAAAAACAAGAGGAGGGGCGCTGGGGTGTGGCCTCACCCATGGGCTGAGGCCCAGCCGGTGGAAGAGGCCTCGCAGGCCTGGCGCGGCCTTGGCGACGCGGTCAACATGTTCGATGCAGGAAGCAGGGCGCGGTCCTCTTCTCGACAGGGAGCAGAAACAGAGCAGCGGCAGCGCGGGCAAGTCAGCGGGAGGACAGAGCGACGGGAATGGGAAGAGATCGCTGAATCTGGGCGGCGGGGGCCCATCTCCGACGATGGTGGCGCCGGCTGGTGCTCCTGTTCGAGGCAAGGACAGAGACGGGGATTAGAGGGGAAGAAGCAGAGCACAAAGAAGAAGAGGCAGGGAAAGGAGAAAACACAGGAAGGAGGAGGAGCGGGGGCGGCGACCTACTGGTGCTGCTCGCCTATGGTACGACAGCGAGGGCGGAGCAGGGGCGGCGACCTGCTGGGCGACGAGATGGAGGCTGCAGACGGTCTCCTGGCGGGGGAAAACAAGGGCGACGAACAAGGCGGCTCGGTTCCCTGTTGCATAGTTGCTAGGTTCCCGTGATGATGGGGTCCAGGGACGGGAACGAGGGTCGAGAATCGCCAGGTTGCCATAGCAGGGAACGATGGGGGTATACATCTCTCGAGCGAACCAATCGATAGGTGGAACGTGACCCAATCAGTTTGGGAACGATGACCCGGGAACGATACATCATGCCGAGGAACGCGAGAGGTGCATTAGTTAGGAATCTATAAATCACCGTGACAGTAAAATGGATGAAATTGATTGATTCCCTTATAATGGTAGCAGATCCCTAATTACATGGCTTGATTGTAGGTAACCCAGTTATCTACGTTACCTATATGGCTGTTTTTTCCATAATCGAGGAAAGTGTGGAACATCATCGGCGGATGAACTTCATGAACCGCGCACCCTAGCCCAGCATGACCTCGGCCGGCGTCGCCGTAGAGCTCGAGCTCCTCACGGAGCGGAGCAACCTCTGGGACGCGCTGCCCTCACCCTGCCCGAGCGCGCCGCCTCGCCGACGAGCCTCCTGACGCGCCGCAGGAGCTCGTACTTGGTTAGGATCAGCGGCGCAGTGAGGAATCACCACAACACCTGGACGCCATGGACTCCTGGTAAATCTCAGCGTCTTGATGAATCAGTACCTCCTGTTTCTGTTTGCGATGTTGAACTAGAATCGAGATCTAGTGTTTTGATTTTTGGTGTCGCTGAAGTGGTTCGTATCCTAGCGTCCGGGATCACGTCCCCAACATCGACTCTCGTCGTTCCACTCGTTGACCCCGACCCTTGATTCGGGACGATGAACCCGGTTCGAGGGTCGCTGCCTCGTTCCCCGTTCCCGGCAACTATGCCCTGTTGCAACAGAGAGAGAGAGAGAGAGCACTGAGAAAGAGAGAAGAGAGAAACAGGAGAGGAAGAAAGGGAAGGTAGGGGCGGTGCAAGGCTCATCTGTTGGTCCGGCAAGGTGGAGGGCTGGACAAGGAGGAGGGCGCAGCCTCATACGCTCGCGGGCACAGGGACGCGCGAAGCAGTTCCTACTGGAGCTCAACATCGAGGTTGCCGGGGCGGACGTCGCACCAGAGGCTGGCGCAGGGCGGTGCTGCTTCCGATCCATACTGGATCGAGGCACGGGAGGAGGGAACGAGGCGCTCGGGCCTTGCGGGGCAGCTGGATCCAGGGCCTCGGTGGGATGAACTAGGACGATGAGGGCCATTCGATCTGGATCGGACGATCGAGACCGATGGTGGGACTGCACGGGTTGGTTCGCTGGAAGTGGCTGCGCGAGAGGATTGGGCAGATAGGATTTGGAGGGATCCCGAGGTGGGAGGCGGCGGCGGCGCGCCCGGACAGGCTCCCTAGGTTTTAGGGTTGGTCTAGTTTAGGTAGGGTTTCATCTGCTATATATAGCAGGTAAGAATTGGGTAGGGGCTATCTAGCCCCTCTGATCGTAATCAGACGGCTGATAAAATAGGTTAGGGAGTCCAAATAAGAAAACGGAGATGATTTATAGATGTTTGGGGATGATCCGGACTCATCGGTCATGACAGCCCGGGTCGGGTCCGGGTAAATTTCGGACACGGCAAGAAGGGTCATGGTTGTGTAGAGAGACAAGGCGATCATGTGCAAGAGGGGTTTGACGAAACACCATGGAGACAAAGGGTTTTGATGGGCTCAGAAAAGAGAGAGAAGAGAGCGGTCCGGTTGATCTGAGAGGGGTCAACAGGGAAAAGGAAGAAGCGGCAACTACGAGCGAATGCAAGTTTTATGAAAACGATGCCGATGCAATGCGAATGATGACATGAGACGAGATGCATGACAAGAACAAAATGCAAAACAACAGAAAAAAACCCAACCACGGAGGAAATAACATATCACATAGCCGGAAATGACAAGAGTTGGAGTTACGAATATGGAAAGTTGTATCCGGGGCGTTACAGTGCGTGAGTAATTCCATCGTAGGCTTGCTGGACGGTGATGGGTTGGATGAGATTTACCATGTAATCGAGTTAGTTTTGTTAGGGTTTGATCCCTAATATCCACTATGTTTTGAGATTGATGTTGCTATGACTTTGCTATGCTTAATGCTTGTCACTAGGGCCCGAGTGCCATGATTTCAGATCTGAACCTATTATGTTTTCATGAATATATGTGAGTTCTTGATCCTATCTTGCAAGTCTATAGTCACCTATTATGTGTTATGATCCGTTAACCCCGAAGTGACAATAATCGGGATACTTACCGGTGATGACCATAGAGGAGTTCATGTATTCACTAAGTGTTAATGCTTTGGTCCGGTACTCTATTAAAAGGAGGCCTTAATATCCCTTAGTTTCCAATAGGACCCAGCTGCCACGGGAGGGTAGGACAAAACATGTCGTGCAAGTTCTTTTCCATAAGCATGTATGACTATATTCGAAATACATGCCTACATTACATTGATGAACTGGAGCTAGTTCTGTGTCACCCTATGTTATAACTATTACATGAGGAATCGCATCCGACATAATTATCCATCACTGATCCAATGCCTACGAGCTTTTCACATATTGATCTTTGCTTAGTTACTTTACCGTTGCCACTGTTACAATTACTACAAAACTGCTACTGTTACTTTTGCTACCGTTAGCGTTACTTCCATACTACTTTGCTACTAAATACTTTGCTACAGATATTAAGTTATCCAGGTGTGGTTGAATTGACAACTCAACTGTTAATACTTGGGAATATTATTTGGCTCCCCTTGTGTCGAATCAATAAATTTGGGTTGAATACTCTACCCTCGAAAACTGTTGCGATCCCCTATACTTGTGGGTTATCAAGACTATTTTCTGGTGCCGCTGCCGGGGAGCATAGCTCAATTCTTTGAGTCACTTGGGATTTATATCTGCTGATCACTATGAGGAACTTGAAAGACGAAACAACTAAGATTTTTCCCTCAACTACGAGGGGAGGTAAGGAACTGCCATCTAGCTCTGCACTTGATTCTCCTTCTGTTTTGAGTAAGCTTGCGACACCTAAACCTGCTTCTGCTATTAATTCTGATATGTCGCATGTTATTGATGATGCCACTTCTGCTATGCATGATACTTATGATGAAACTACTTCTATGCTTGATACAACTTGCTAGGGCTAGAGAGAATGAAATTATTGAAACTTGTAATATTGATGAAAGTGATGGTGAAGATTCTCCCCCTAAATATGAAATGCCTGTGGTGCCTGAGGGTTATGTTATGGATGAAGAAACTGCTAGAAATTTTCTTGCTTGCAATGATAGATCTGATCTTAAGAAATTATTATCTAAGCTTAAAGAAAAGTCTCTGAATGCTAGAATGAAATACGACCCTGCTTTTGCTACTTCACCTATCTGTGTTACTGATAAGGATTATGATTTCTCTGTCGATCCTGAGATAATTACTTTGGTTGAATCTGATCCTTTTTATGGCTATGAATCTGAAACTGTTGTGGCACATCTTACTAAGTTAAACGATATAGCCACCCTATTCACTAATGATGAGAAAACCCGTTACTACTATATCCTTAATATATTTCCGTTCTCATTAAAGGGTGATGCTAAAACTTGGTTTAATTCTCTTGATCCTGGTTGTGTGCGTAGTCCCCAGGATATGATTTATTACTTCTCTGCTAAATATTTCCAAGCTCATAAGAAACAAGCTACTCTAAGGGAAATATATAATTTTGTGCAAATTGAAGAAGAGAGTCTCCCACAAGCTTGGGGGAGGCTTCTCCAATTACTTAATGCTTTGCCTGATCACCCTCTTAAGAAAAATGAAATACTTGATATCTTTTATAATGGACTAATTGATGCTTCCGGAGACCACCTGGATAGTTGTGCTAGTTGTGTTTTCAGGGAAAGAACTGTCGATCAAGCTGAATTGCTGTTGAATAATATGCTGACTAATGAAAATAATTGGACACTTCCTGAACCAACTCCTAAGCCAACTCTGAAGAAAAGAGGTGTTCTATATCTCAGTCCTGAAGATATGCAAGAGGGAAAGAAATCTATGAAAGAGAAAGGTATTAAAGCTGAAGATGTTAAGAATTTACCTCCTGTTGAAGAAATACATGGCCTTAATATACCATCTATTGAAGAAACACATGGTCTTGATAACTCTGAAGGAAATATGCCCTAGAGGTAATAATAAAGTTATTATTTATTTCCTTATTTCATGGCAAATGTTTATTATTCATGCTAGAATTGTATTAACCAGAAACTTAGTACATGTGTGAATACATAAACAAACATAGTGTCACTAGTATGCCTCTACTTGACTAGCTCGTTAATCAAAGATGGTTAAGTTTCCTAACCATAGACATGAGTTGTCATTTGATTAACGGGATCACATCATTAGCATAATGATGTGATTGACTTGACCCATTCCGTTAGCTTAGCACTTGATCGTTTAGTATGTTGCTATTGCTTTCTTCATGACTTATACATGTTCCCATGACTATGAGATTATGCAACTCCCATTTACCGGAGGAACACTTTGTGTGCTACCAAACGTCACAACGTAACTGGGTGATTATAAAGGTGATCTACAAGTGTCTCCGAAGGTACTTGTTGGGTTGGCGTATTTCGAGATTAGGATTTGTCACTCCGATTGTTGGAGAGGTATGTCTGGGCCCACTCAGTAATGCACATCACTATAAGCCTTGCAAGCATTGTAACTAATGAGTTAGTTGCGGGATGATGTATTACGGAACGAGTAAAGAGACTTGCCGGTAATGAGATTGAACTAGGTATTGAGATACCAATGATCGAATCTCGGGCAAGTAACATACGATGACAAAGGGAACAACGTATGTTGTTATGCGGTTTGACCGATAAAGATCTTCGTAGAATATGTGGGAGCCAATATGAGCATCCAGGTTCCGCTATTGGTTATTGACCAGAGACGTGTCTCGGTCATGTCGACATTGTTCTCGAACCCGTAGGGTCCGCACGCTTAAAGTTCGATGACGGTTATATTATGAGTTTATGTGTTTTGATGTATCGAAGGTAGTTCGCAGTCCCGGATGAGATCAGGGACATGAAGAGGAATCTCGAAATGGTCGAGACGTAAAGATCGATATATTGGACGACTATATTCGGACATCGGAAAGGTTCCGAGTGATTCAGGTATTTTTCGGAGTACCGGAGAGTTAGGGGAATTCGCCGGGGAGTATATGGGCCTTATTGGGCTTTAGGGGAAAGAGAGAGGAGAGGTTGGGCACCCCCAAGGCCTAGTCCGAATTGGACTAGGGGGAGGGGCTACTCCCCCTCTTTCCTTCTCTTCTCTCTCCCCTTTCCTTGACTCCTACTCCTACTACTTGGAAGGGGGAGAATCCTACTCCCGGTGGGAGTAGGACTCCTCCTAGGGGGCGCCATAGAGAGGGCCGGCCCTCCCCCTCCTCCACTCCTTTATATATGGGGAGGGGGGCACCCCTTGGAGACACAACAATTGATCATTGATCTCTTAGCCGTGTGCGGTGCCTCCCTCCACCATAGTCCTCCTTGATAATATCGTAGTGGTGCTTAGGCGAAGCCCTGCGATGGTAGAACATCATCATCGTCACCACGCCGTCGTGCTGACGGAACTCTCCCTCGACACTCGGCTAGATCGGAGTGTGAGGGACGTCATTGAGCTGAACGTGTACAAGAACTCGGAGGTGCCGTAGTTTCGGTGCTTGATCGGTCGGGCCGTGAAGATGTACGACTACATCAACCGTGTTGTGCTAACGCTTCCGCTTTTGGCCTACGAGGGTACGTGGACACACTCTCCCCTCTCATTGCTATGCATCACCATGATCTTGTGTGTGCGTAGGAATTTTTTTGAAATTACTACGTTCCCCAACAGTGGTATCAGAGCCTAGGTTTTATGCGTTGATGTTATATGCACGAGTAGAACACAAGTGAGTTGTGGGTGATACAAGTCATACTGCTTACCAACATGTCATACTTTGGTTCGGCGGTATTGTTGGATGAAGCGGCCCGGACCGACATTACGCGTACGCTTACGCGAGACTGGTTCTACCGGCGTGCTTTGCACACAGGTGGCTGGCGGGTGTCAGTTTCTCCAACTTTAGTTGAACCGAGTGTGGCTACGCCCGGTCCTTGAGAAGGTTAAAAAAGCACTAACTTGACGAACTATTGTTGTGGTTTTGATGCGTAGGTAAGAACGGTTCTTGCTCAGCCCGTAGCAGCCACGTAAAACTTGCAACAACAAAGTAGAGGACGTCTAACTTGTTTTTGCAGGGCATGTTGTGATGTGATATGGTCAAGACGTGATGCTATATTTTATTGTATGAGATGATCATGTTTTGTAACCGAGTTATCGACAGCTGGCAGGATCCATATGGTTGTCACTTTATTGTATGCAATGCTATCACCCTGTAATTGCTTTACTTTATCATTAAGCGGTAGCGATAGTCATAGAAGCAATAGTTGGCGAGACAACAATGATGCTACGATGGAGATCAAGGTGTCGCGCCGGTGACGATGGTGATCATGATGGTGCTTCGGAGATGGAGATCACAAGCACAAGATGATGATGGCCATATCATATCACTTATATTGATTGCATGTGATGTTTATCTTTTATGCATCTTATCTTGCATTGATTGACGGTAGCATTATAAGATGATCTCTCACTAAATTTCAAGATAAAAGTGTTCTCCCTTAGTATGCACCATTGCCGAAGTTCGTCGTGCCCAAACACCACGTGATGATCGGGTGTGATAAGCTCTACGTCCATCTACAACGGGTGCAAGCCAGTTTTGCATACGCAGAATACTCAGGTTAAACTTGATGAGCCTAGCATATGCAGATATGGCCTCGGAACACTGAGACCGAAAGGTCGAGCATGAATCATATAGTACATATGATCAACATAGTGATGTTCACCATTGAGAACTACACCATTTCACGTGATGATCGGTTATGGTTTAGTTGATTTGGATCACGTGATCACTTAGATGATTAGAGAGATGTCTATCTAAGTGGGAGTTCTTAAGTAATATGATTAATTGAACTTAAATTTATCCTGAACTTAGTCCTGGTAGTATTTTGCAAATTATGTTGTAGATCAATAGCTCGCGTTGTTGCTTTCATATGTTTATTTTGATATGTTCCTAGAGAAAACTGTGTTGAAAGATGTTAGTAGCAATGATGCGGATTTGATTCGTGATCTGAGGATTGTCCTCATTGCTGCACAGAAGAATTATGTCCTTGATGCATCGCTAGGTGATGGACCTATTGCAGGAGCAGATGCAGACGTTATGAACGTTTGGCTAGCTCAATATGATGACTACTTGATAGTTTAGTGCACCATGCTTAACGGCTTAGAATCGGGAGTTCAAAGACGTTTTGAATGTCATGGGCCATATGATATGTTCCAGGAGTTGAAGTTAATATTTCAAGCAAATACCCGAGTTGAGAGATATGAAGTCTCCAACAAGTTCTATAGCTAAAAGATGGAGGAGTATTGCTCAACTAGTGAGCATGTGCTCAGATTGTCTGGGTACTACAATCGCTTGAATCAAGTGGGAGTTAATCTTCCAGATAAGATAGTGATTAACAGACTTCTCTAGTCACCATCACCAAGTTAGTAGAACTTCATGACTATAGTATGCAAAGGACGACAAAAATGATTCCCGAGCTCTTCGCGATGTTGAAATCAACGAAGGTAGAAATCAAGAAAGAGCATCAAGTGTTGATGATTGACAAGACCACTAGTTTCAAGAAAAGGGAAAAGGGAAGGAAAGGGAACTTCAAGTAGAATGACAAGCAAGTTGTCACTCCCACGAAGAAGCCCAAAGCTAGACCAAAGCCTGAAACTGAGTGCTTACACTGCAAAGGAAATGGTCACTGGAAATGGAAATGCCCTAAATATTTGGTGGATAAGAAGGATGGCAAAGTGAACAAGGGTATATTTGATATACAGATTATTGACGCGTGCCTTACTAGTGTTTATAGTAGCCCCTAAGTATTTGATACTTGTTCGGTTGCTAAGATTAGTAACTCGAAATAGGAGTTATATAATAAACAGAGACTAGTTGAGGGGAAGTGACGATGAGTGTTGGAAGTAGTTCCAAGATTGATATGATCATCATCACACACTCCCTATACTTTCAGGATTAGTGTTAAACCTAAATAAATGTTATTTGGCGTTTACATTGAGCATGAATATGATTTGATCATATTTATTGCAATACGATTATTCATTTAAAGTCAGAGAATAATTGTTATTCTGTTTACATGAATAAAGCCTTCGATGGTCATACACCCAACGAAAATAGTTTGTTGGATCTCGATCATAGTGATACACATATTCATAATATTGATGCCAAAAGATGCAAAGTTGATAATGATAGTGCAACTTATTTGTGGCTCTGCCATTTTGGTCATATCGGTGTAAAGCGCATGAAGAAACTCCATGCTGATGGGTTTTTGGAATCACTTGATTATGAATCATTTGATGCTTGCGAACCGTGCCTTTTGGGCAAGATGACTAAAACTCCGTTCTTCAGAAAAATGGAACGAGCTACTGATTTATTGGAAATAATACATACCGATGTATGCGATCCAATGAGTGTTGATGCTTGTGGCAAGTATCGTTATTTTCTAACCTTCACAGATGATTTGAGCAGATATGGGTATATCTACTTAATGAAGCACAAGTCTGAAACATTTGAAAAGTTCAAAGAATTTCAGAGTGAAGTGGAGATTCATCGTAACAAGAAAACAAAATTTTCTACAATCTGATCGTAGAAGAGAATATTTGAGTTACGAGTTTGGCCTTCATTTAAAAACAATGTGAAATAGTTTCACAGCTCACGCCACATGGAACACCACAGCGTAATGGTGTGTCCGAATGTCGTAACCGCACTTTATTGGATATGGTGCGATCTATGATGTATCTTACCGATTTACCACTATCGTTTTGGGGTTATCCATTAGAGACAGCTGCATTTACTTTAAATAGGGCACTATCAAAAATCCATTGAGACGACGCCTTATGAACTGTGGTTTGGCAAGAAACCAAAGTTGTTGTTTCTTAAAGTTTGGGGCTGCGATGCTTATGTGAAAAAGTTTCAACCTGATAAGCTCGAACCCAAATTGGAGAAGTGCGTTTTCATGGTATACCCAAAGGAAACGGCTGGGTACACCTTCTATCACAGATCCGAAGGCAAGATATTCGTTGCTAAAATGGATCCTTTCTAGAGAAGGAGTTTCTCTCGAAAGAAGTGAGTGGGAGGAAAGTAGAGCTTGATAAGGTAATTGTACCTTCTCCCGAATTGGAAAGTAGTTCATCACAGAAATCACTTCGAGTGATATTTACACCAATTAGTGAGGAAGCTAATGATGATGATCATCAAACTTCAGATTATGTTACTACAGAACTTCGTAGGTCTTCCAAAGTACAGTCCTAACCAGAGTGGTACGGTAATCCTGTTCTGGAATTCATGTTACTAGATCATGATGAACCTACGAACTATGAGGAAGCGATGATGAGCCCAGATTCTGCAAAATGGCTTGAGGCCATGAAATCCGAGATGGGATCCATGTATGAGAACAAAGTATGGACTTTGGTTGACTTGCCCGATGATCGGCAAGACATAGAAAATACATGGATCTTTAAGAGGAAGACGGACGTTGATAGTAGTATTACTATCTACAAAGCTCAACTTGTCGCAAAAAGGTTTTCGACAAGTTCAAGGTGTTGACTACAATGAGATTTTCTCAACTGTAGCGATGCTTAAGTCTGTCCGAATCATGTTAGCAATTGCCACATTTTATGAAATCTGGCAAATGGATGTCAAAACTGCATTCCTTAATGGTTTTCTTAAAGAAGAGTTGTATATGATGCAACCAGAAGGTTTTGTCAATCCTAAAGGTGCTAACAAAATGTGCAAGCTCCAGCGATCCATCTATGGACCGGTGCAAGCATCTCAGAGTTGGAATATACGCTTTGATAAGTTGATCAAAGCATATAGTTTTATACGGACTTGCAGTGAAGCCTGTATTTACAATAAAGTGAGTGGGAGCACAACAGCCTTTTTGATAAGTATATGTGAGTGACATATTGTTGATCAGAAATTGTAGAATTTTTCTGGAAAGCATAAAGAAGTGTTTGAAAGGAGTTCTTTAAAAGAAAGACCTCGGTAAAGCTACTTACATATTGAGCATCAAGATCTATTGAGATTGATCAAGATGCTTGATAAGATTTTCAATGAGTACATACCTTGACAAGATTTTGAAGTAGTTCAAAATGGAACAGTCAAAGAAAGAGTTCTTGCCTGTGTTGCAAAGGTGTGAAATTGAGTAAGACTCAAATCCCGACCACGACAGAAAATAGAAAGAGAATAAAAGTCATTCCCTATGCCTCAGTCATAGGTTCTATAAAAGTGTGCCATGATATGGACCAGACCTATTGTATACTCTGCCCTGGTTTGGCAAGGGAATACAATAGTGATATAGGAGTAGATCACTGGACATTGGTCAAAATTATCCTTAGTGGAATAAGGATATGTTTCTCAATTATGGAGGTGACAAGAGGTTCATCGTAAAGGGTTACGTCGATGCAAGATTTGACACTGATCCAGATGACTCTAAGTCTCAATCTGGATACATATTGAAAGTGGGAGCAATTAGATAGAGTAGCTCCGAACAGAGCATTGTAGACATAGAATATTTTTGCAAAATACATACGGCTCTGAATGTGACAGACCCGTTGACTAAACTTCTCTCACGAGCAAAACATGATCATACCTTAGTACTCTTTGGGTGTTAATCACATAGCGATGTGAACTAGATTATTGACTCTAGTAAACCCTTTGGGTTTTGATCACATGACGATGTGAACTATGGGTACTAATCACATACAGATGTGAATATTGGTGTTAAATCACATGGTGATGTGAACTAGATTATTGACTCTAGTGCAAGTGGGAGATTGAAGGAAATATTCCCTAGAGGCAATAATAAAGTTATTATTTATTTCCTTATTTCATGATAAATATTTATTATTCATGCTAGAATTGTATTAACCGGAAACTTAGTACATGTGTGAATACATAGACAAACATAGTGCCACTAGTATGCCTCTACTTGACTAGCTCGTGAATCAAAGATGGTTAAGTTTCCTAACCATATACATGAGTTCTCATTTGATTAACGGGATCACATTATTAGGAGAATGATGTGATTGACTTGACCCATTCTATTAGCTTAGCACTTGATCGTTTAGTATGTTGCTATTGCTTTCTTCATGACTTATACATGTTCCCATGACTATGAGATTATGCAACTCCCGAATACCGGAGGAACACTTTGTGTGATACCAAACGTCACAACGTAAATGGGTGATTATAAAGGTTCTCTATAAGTGTTTCCGAAGGTGTTTGTTGGGTTGGCGTATTTCGAGATTAGGATTTGTCACTCCAATTGTCGGAGAGGTATCTCTGGGCCCACTCAGTAATGCACATCACTATAAGCCTTGCAGGCATTGTAACTAATGAGTTAGTTGCGGGATGATGTATTATCGAACGAGTAAAGAGACTTGCCGGTAACGAGATTGAACTAGGTATTGAGATACCGACGATCGAATCTCGGGCAAGTAACATACGATGACAAAGGGAACAACGTGTGTTGTTATGCGGTTTGACCGATAAAGATCTTCGTAGAATATGTGGGAGACAATATGAGCATCCAGGTTACGCTATTGGTTATTGACCGGAGACGTGTCTCGGTCATGTCTACATTGTTCTCGAACCCGTAGGGTCCGCACGCTTAAAGTTCGATGACGATTATATTATGAGTTTATGTGTTTTGATGTACCGAAGGTAGTTTGAAGTCCCGGATGAGATCAGGGACATGACGAGGAGTCTCAAAATGGTTGAGACGTAAAGATCGATATATTGGACGACTATATTCGGACATCCGAAATGTTTTGAGTGATTCGGGTATTTTTTGGAGTACTGCAGAGTTATGGGAATTTGCTAGGGAGTATATGGGCCTTATTGGGCTTTAGGGGAAAGAGAGAGGAGAGGTTGGGCGCCCCCCAAGGCCTAGTCCGAATTGGACTAGGGGGACGGGCTGCGCCCCCTCCTTCCTTCTCTTCTCTCTCCCCTTTCCTTGACTCCTACTCCTACTACTTGGAAGGGGGGAATCCTACTCCCAGTGGGAGTAGGACTCCTCCTAGGGTGCGCCATAGAGAGGGCCGGCCCTCCCCCTCCTCCACTCCTTTATATACGGGGGGCACCCCTTGGAGACACAACAATTGATCATTGATCTCTTAGCCGTGTGCGGTGCCCCCCTCCACTGTAGTCCTCCTCGATAATATCGTAGCGGTGCTTAGGCAAAGTCGTGCGACGGTAGAACATCATCATCGTCACCACGCTGTCATGCTGATGGAACTCTCCCTCGACACTCGGCTGGATCGGAGTACGAGGGACGTCATTGAGCTGAACGTGTGCAAGAACTCGGAGGTGCCGTAGTTTTGGTGCTTGATCTGTCAGGCCGTGAAGACATATGACTACATCAACCGCGTTGTGCTAACGCTTCCGCTTTCGGTTTACGAGGGTACGTGGACGGACTCTCCCCTCTCGTTGCTATGCATCACCATTATCTTGTGTGTGCGTAGGAATTTTTTTGAAATTACTATGTTCCCCAACAAACTCGACACAGGTAGTAAAGGTAAATTCTCTCTATAGATACGATGAAGTTGAAATCCCGTCTACTAAGTTTGCTAGCCAGTCCTTGGATGAGTTTGATGACTTTATGGCTAAACAAGAAAAATTCAATGCTTATGGTGGTAGACAATTGAAAAGTAATGCTTATATGATTGGACACTTGAGTGATTATATGTCTAGAGTTAAAAGTGAACTTAAACTCATTTGTAAACATGCTTCTATGGTTACCACTCAAGTAGAACATGTGCTTAAAGCTCAAAATGATTTGCTCAATGAATTAAGTGATAAGAAAAATGATAATGCTATTAGAGTCATGACTAGAGGTGGTAAAATGACTCAGGAACCTTTGTATCCTGAAGGCCATCCTAAGAGAATTGAGCAAGATTCTCAGAGAAATAATGTTGATGCACCTAGTCCTTCTAAAAAGAAGAAGAAAAATGATAGGACTTTGCATGCTTCTAGTGAACCTGTTGTTGACACACCTGAGAATCCCAATGATATTTCTATTTCTGATGCTGAAACATAATCTGGTGATGAACATGAACCTAGTGATAATGTTAATGATAATGTTCATGTTGATGCTCAACCTAGCAATAACAATGATGTAGAGGTTGAACCTGCTGTTGATCTTGATAACCCACAATCAAAGAATCAACGTTATGAAAAGAGAGACTTTGTTGCTAGGAAGCACGGTAAAGAAAGAGAACCATGGGTTCAGAAACCCATGCCTTTTCCTCCTAAACCATCAAAGAAAAAGGATGATGAGGATTTTAAGCGCTTTGCTGAAATGATTAGACCTATCTTTTTGCGTATGCATTTGACTGATATGCTTAAAATGAATCCTTATGCTATGTACATGAAATATATTGTTACTAACAAAAGAAACATACCGTAAGCTGAAATTTCCACCATGCTTTCTAATATACTTTTAAGGGTGGAATACCTAAGAAACTAGGAGATCCAGGAGTACCAACTATACCATGCTCCATTAAGAGAAACTATGTTAAAACTGCTTTATGTGATCTTGGAGCCGGTGTTAGTGTTATGCCTCTCTCTTTATATCGTAGACTTGAATTGAATAAGTTGACACCTAGTGAAATATCTTTGCAAATGGCCGATAAATCAACCACTATACTTGTTGGTATTTGTGAGGACATGCCTGTTGTGGTTGCAAACATTACTATCTTAATGGACTTTGTTATTCTTGATATTCCCGAGGATGATAGTATGTCGATTATCCTTGGTAGACCCTTTTTGAATACTGCATGGGCTGTTATTGATTGCAACAAAGGAAATGTCACTTTTCATGTTAATGGTAATGAGCATACGGTACACTTTCCGAGGAAACAACCTCAAGTTCACAGTATCAATTCTATTGGAAAAATTCCATCGATTATTATTGGGGGTTTTGAATTTCCTATTCCTACTGTCAAGAAGAAATATGATATTCTTATTATTGGGGATGTACATATCCCCGTTGAGGTAACCTAGTGTTATTCAAAATTTCTCCGGTTTCATGCAATTCGGAATGAGTTTGTTAACAAGACTTGTTAACCTTGTTAGTGGATTCCTTTTGATGAGTATGAGATGGATGAAGTTAGAAGGCACAACCTTCTGTACCCTCCTTTTAGTTTCTGTTATTTATATTAAATAAAGCAAAAATAGTATTTTCTATCTATTTTCTGAATTATCCGTGCAATGAAAAATACCCCGAGAATAAAAGTTCTCCAAATGCCATGAAAATGAAGTATGATTTTTTTGGAATATTTGAGAATATCTGGCACTGAGAACACAACAGAGGGGGCAAGCACCTGGCCACGAGGGTCCAGGGCACACCCACCCCCCTGGGGCGCGCCCCCTGCCTTGTGGGCCCATGGTGGGCCCCTCCACTTATTCCTGCACCCACACACTTCTTCTTCCTCCCAAAAAAATCCCCAACCAGCTCAAGCACGAGTTCTAGCTCATCTTGCTGCCTTTTCCGATCTCCTTGCTCAAAGCTCCATTCACAAAACTGCTTTGGGGGATTCTTCTTTGGTATGTGACTCCTCCAATGGTCCAATTAGTTTTTGTTCTAGTGCTTTATTCATTGCAAATTTTTGCTGCTAAGGTGACCCTGTTCTTGAGCTTGCATGTTAAATTTATATGGTCCCAAGTAGTTCTAATGCATGATATAGTCTCTAGGCACTTGTGGGAGTAGTTGCTATCAATCTTGTTGAGTTTGGTTCACTTTTATTTTGAGTTGCTAAAATTTTCAGAAATTTTTCAAAGGAAGAAATATGTCTAGGAAAATGTACCAAGGTGGTTCTTCAAGGAAGCAAGGACCCAGGCTCGCTCGTGAGCAGGACGATGAACCACCGAGGGAAGCTCATGTGCGACCTTGTGAATGGCCGTCCGAAGATTTGATGGTCCAAGCAGGTATAAAGGATGAATTTGATGCATATGTGCGTAATGCTGATCTTGAGGACTTCATGCAAGATATGTGCCCTCAATATTACCATTTAACTGATTCCTTTGTGAGAAGGTTCAAATTTACATCTTCACGCAATTCTCACACTGTCCTATTTGATCTTTATGATAAATCTTATACCATGGACTTAGAAGATTTTAATACTGCTTGTAAACTCCCGCAATGGGGTAGTTCTAGTGAACCTCGCAAATCTGAATTTAAAAAATTTCTTGCTAGTATCACTTTGGGGGAATCTAGAGAAATAGCGCAAGCTACCATAGGGAGCATTCATTTTCCTACTATACATTATTTTGCTCTCTTTATAGGTAGATGCATAAATGGTAAGGATGAGGCATGTCACGTGTGTGTTCCTGATCTTAGTGTTCTCAGGAGTGCTGTGCTAGGAGATAAACAATATAACTTGGGGGCCATCGTTGCACGTAGGTTGCATAATAACGGTTTAATTGGAGACTTGTTTGGTGGGATTTATGCAACCCGCGTAGCTAATTTTCTTGAGATACCCATACATGAAAGGGATATGGAGTTGCCTCCTGCTTATTTAGATTATAATGCCATGGTTAGCCATAAGTTTCTTGAGAGGAATGAACAGTTCCTCCAGTATCGATTAATCTTTGACAAACGTCGCACTGTCCATGTTGCTCTCCCTGCTCCTGGTTTCTTTGACTTTCAGACAAAAAGGAGATACTTTATAACCAGAGAGGAGGCGAATGAGTACGAGAGGAGGACGGAGGCAGCTCGCCTCCAAGCTGCAGCTCATGAGGCAATAGCTGCTGCATCTCAGTACAACCCCGACTACGACTTTGGATATCCGCCAGGCCAGCAGTGGCCATAGACCAACTTATGCCAAAAACCTAAGCTTGGGGGAGTACGTATTTCTCACTGACATTACATTCATGTTCACACACTCATGCTAGTTGTCGGTGCTCATACTTTTTCATTGTACTATCCATGCTAGTTTATTTTCTTTTATAAGCCTTCTTCTTGTGTGTTTGAATAACCTTAAGAAAAACCAAAAAAATAGTTAGTTTACTTTCCATGCTAGTAGTAGTATTAATTAAAAGAAAACCCAAAAAGATTTCTCGTTCTTCTTTTGCTTGTTGGGAGCTTTCCTGTGTAAATAGTTTATTTCTTTTCTTTTCTTTGGGGGTCGAGAGGAGAAGACCACGATGAAAATGTTGAGTGGCTCTTGTATGCATTATTGTTGATTTAGCCAAGAGCCCATATTACCTTGTCTTCTCCCTTGAATTGAATGCTTGCAGATTCGAGCTTAGTCCAATGCACGTGCACTATTATTATTATCCACACCGTTCGGTCGTGCAAGTGAAAGGCAATAATGACGATATATGATGGACTGGTTGAGATGAGAGAAGCTGGTATGAACTCGACCTATCTTGTTTTTGTAAATATGATTAGTTCATCGTTCCTGATTTAGCCTATTATGAATAAACACCTTTGCAATGACAATTAGATATTATAGTTGCTTATGCCATGCTTAATTAGCTAGGAGTTTATAATGGTTTACCTTGCGTGCCAACATGCTATTAAAATGGTTGTGATGTGGTATGATAGGGTGGTATCCTCCTTTGAATGATTTGAGTGAATTGACTTGGCCCATGTTCACGCATGTAGTTGAAACAAAATCAACATAGCCTTCACGATATTTATGTTCATGCTGGATTATATCCTACTCATGCTTGCACTCAGTGTTGATTAATTTTAATGCATGTTCATGACTGTTGCCGCTCTCTAGTTGGTCGCTTCCCAGTCTCTTTCTAGCCTTCACTTGTACTAAGCGGGAATACTGCTTGTGCATCCACTTCCATAAACCCCAAAGTTATTCCATATGAGTCCACCATACCTTCATATATGCGGTATCTACCTGTCGTTCCAAGTAAATTTGCATGTGCCAAACTCTAAACCTTCAAATGAAATTCTGTTTTGTATGCTCGAACAACTCATGTATCAACTAGGGCTGTCTATATCTTCCATGCTAGGTGGCTTATTCTCACGAGGAGTGGACTCCGCTCCTCACTCACGAGAAAATGGCCGGTAACCGGGATGCCCAGTCCCATGCTCAAATCAAAATAATTGCAAACAAAACTGCCCCAGGATTGTTGTTAGTTGGAGGCACCCGTTGTTTCGGGCAAGCCATGGATTGATGATTGTTGGTGGAGGGGGAGTATAAACTCTACCATTCTGTTTGGGAACCGCCTATAATGTGTGTAGAATGGAAGATATAGAGATCTCTTGGTTGTTATGTTGACAATAAAGTATGCCGCTCAAAATATTATTTATCTCTATTTCAAAATTGAGCTCTGGCACCTCTACAAATCCCTGCTTCCCTCTGCAAAGGGCCTATCTATTTACTTTTATGTTGAGTCATCATCCTCTTATTAAAAAGCACCAGTTGGGGAGCACCGCTGTCATTTGCATGCATTACTATTAATTTATATTGAGTATGACTATGACTGGATCTCTTTTACCATGAATTACAATGTCTAGTCAGTCCTAGATCTTCAAGGGTGCTCTGCATTTATGTTTTGTGTTCTCAGAAAGGGCTAGCAAGATACCATCTTGCTATATCATATTATGATTGTTTTGAGAAAGTGTTGTCATCCAAGAATTATTATTATTGCTCGCTAGTTGATTATGCCATTGATATGAGTAAACATGAGACCTAAGTGTTATTGTGAATATGCTTAGTTCATAATCTTTGCTGAAAACTTGAATGTTGGCTTTACATATTTGCAACAACAAGAGCAAATAGAGTTTCTAAAAGTTTTTCTTTATCACTTTCAGTTTGTCAACTGAATTGCTTGAGGACAAGCGAAGGTTTAAGCTCGGGGGAGTTGATACGTCTCTGTCGTATCTACTTTTCCAAACACTTTTACCCTTGTTTTGGACTCTAACTTGCATGATTTGAATGGAAGTAACCCGGACTGACGCTGTTTTCAGCAGAACTTCCATGGTGTTATTTTTGTGCAGAAATAAAAGTTCTCGGAATGACCTGAAAATCCACGGAGCAACTTTTTGGAATTAATAAAAAATATTGGCGAAAGAATCAACGTCAGGGGCCCACACCCTGTTCACGAGGGTGGGGGCGCGCCCGCCCCCTAGGGCGCGCCCCCTGCCTCGTGGGCCCCCTGATGCTCCACCGATGTCAACCCCAACTCCATATATTCCTGTTTGGGGAGAAAAAAATTAGAGAGAAGGATTCATCGCGTTTTACGATACAGAGCCGCCGCCAAGCCCTAAAATCTCTCGGGAGGGCTGATCTGGAGTCCGTTCGGGGCTCCGGAGAGGGGGATTCGTCGTCGTCGTCATCATTAACCATCCTCCATCACCAATTTCATGATGCTCACCACCGTGCGTGAGTAATTCCATCATAGGCTTGCTGGACGGTGATGGGTTGGATGAGATTTACCATGTAATCGAGTTAGTTTTGTTAGGGTTTGATCCCTAGTATCCACTATGTTTTGAGATTGATGTTGCTATGACTTTGCTATGCTTAATGCTTGTCACTAGGGCCCGAGTGCCATGATTTCAGATCTAAACCTATTATGTTCTCATGAATATATGTGAGTTCTTGGTCCTATCTTGCAAGTCTATAGTCACCTATTATGTGTTATGTTCCGTTAACCCGAAGTGACGATAATCGGGATACTTACCGGTGATGACCATAGTTTGAGGAGTTCATGTATTCACTAAGTTTTAATGCTTTGGTTTGGTACTCTATTAAAAGGAGGCCTTAATATCCCTTAGTTTCCAATAGGACCCTGCTGCCACGGGAGGGTTGGACAAAAGATGTCATGCAAGTTCTTTTCCATAAGCATGTATGACTATATTCGAAATACATGCCTACATTACATTGATGGACTGGAGCTAGTTCTGTGTCACCCTATGTTATAACTATTACATGAGGAATCACATCTGACATAATTATCCATCACTGATCCAATGCCTACGAGCTTTTCACATATTGATCTTTGCTTAGTTACTTTATCGTTGCCACTGTTACAATTACTACAAAACTGCTACTGTTACTTTTGCTACCGTTACAGTTACTTCCATACTACTTTGCTACTAAATACTTTGCTGCAGATATTAAATTATCTAGGTGTGGTTGAATTGACAACTCAATTCCTAATACTTGAGAATATTCTTTGGCTCCCCTTGTGTCAAATCAATAAATTTGGGTTGAATACTCTACCCTCGAAAACTGTTGCGATCCCCTATACTTGTGGGTTGTCAAAGATGGCCATATCATGTCACATATTTTGATTGAATGTGATGTTTATCTTTTATGCATCTTATTTTTCTTAGTACGGCGGTAGCTTTATAGGATGATCCCTTACTAAATTTCAAGGTATAAGTGTTCTCAATGAGTATGCACCATTGCGACAGTTCTTCATGCTGAGACTGTTGGAAATATACCCTAGAGGCAATAATAAATAAGTTATTATTATATTTCCTTGTTCATGATAATCGTTTATTATCCATGCTATAATTGTATTGATAGGAAACTCAGATACATGTGTGGGTACATAGACAACACCATGTCCCTAGTAAGCCTCTAGTTGACTAGCTCGTTGATCAATAGATGGTTACGGTTTCCTGACCATGGACATTGGATGTCATTGATAACGGGATCACATCATTAGGAGAATGATGTGATGGACAAGACCCAATCCTAAGCCTAGCACAAAGATCGTGTAGTTCGTATGCTAAAGCTTTTCTAATGTCAAGTATCTTTGCCTTAGACCATGAGATTGTGCAACTCCCGGATACCGTAGGAATGCTTTGGGTGTACCAAACGTCACAACGTAATTGGGTGGCCATAAAGGTGCATTACAGGTATCTCCGAAAGTGTCTGTTGGGTTGGCACGAATCGAGACTGGGATTTGTCACTCCGTGTAAACGGAGAGGTATCTCTGGGCCCACTCGGTAGGACATCATCATAATGTGCACAATGTGACCAAGGGGTTGATCACGGGATGATGTGTTATGGAACGAGTAAAGAGACTTGCCGGTAACGAGATTGAACAAGGTATCGGTATACCGACGATCGAATCTCGGGCAAGTACAATACCGTTGGACAAAGGGAATTGTATACGGGATTGATTGAGTCCTTGACATCGTGGTTCATCCGATGAGATCATCGTGGAACATGTGGGAGCCAACATGGGTATCCAGATCCCGTTGTTGGTTATTGGCCGGAGAGTTGTCTTGGTCATGTCTGCATGGTTCCCGAACCCGTAGGGTCTACACACTTAAGGTTCGATGACGCTAGGGTTATAAAGGAAGTTTGTATGTGGTTACCGAATGTTGTTCGAAGTCCCGGATGAGATCCCGGACGTCACGAGGAGTTCCGGAATGGTCCGGAGGTAAAGATTTATATATGGGAAGTCTTATTTTGGTCGCCGGAAAATTTTCGCACTTTATCGGTATTGTACCGGGAGTGCCGAAAGGGGTCCGGGGGTCCACCTGCCCCGGGGGGGCACATGGGCTGTAGGGGGTGCGCCTTGGCCTATATGGGCCAAGGGCACCAGCCCCAAGAGGCCCATGCGCCAAGATATAAGAAAAAGGGGAGAGTCCTCAAGGGGGAAGGCACCTCCGAGGTGCCTTGGGGAGGATGGACTCCCCCCCTCTTGGCCGCACCCCTTCCTTGGAGGAAGGGGCAAGGCTGAGCCTCCCCCCTCTCCCTTGCCCCTATATATAGTGGAGGGGAGGGAGGGCAGCCATACCTGAAGCCCTAGCGCCTCCCTCCCTCCCGTGACACCTCCTCCTCTCCCGCAGATGCTTGGCGAAGCCCTGCAGGATTGCCACGCTCCTCCACCACCACCACGCCATCGTGCTGCTGCTGGATGGAGTCTTCCTCAACCTCTCCCTCTCTCCTTGCTGGATCAAGTCATGGGAGACGTCACCGGGCTGTACGTGTGTTGAACGCGGAGGTGCCGTCCGTTCGGCACTAGGATCTCCGGTGATTTGGATCACGACGAGTACGACTCCTTCAACCCCGTTCTCTTGAACGCTTTCGCTTAGCGATCTACAAGGGTATGTAGATGCAATCTCCTTCCCCTCGTTGCTGGTTTCTCCATAGATAGATCTTGGTGACACGTAGGAAAATTTTGAACTTCTGCTACGTTCCCCAACAGTGGTATCAGAGCTAGGTCTATTGCGTAGATTCTTTGCACGAGTAGAACACAAAGTAGTTGTGTGCATTGATTTTGTTCAATATGCTTACCGTTACTAGTCCAATCTTGTTTCGACGGTATTGTGGGATGAAGCGGCCCGGACCGACCTTACACGTACTCTTATGTGAGACAGGTTCCACCTACTGACATGCACTTGGTGCATAAGGTGGCTAGCGGGTGCCAGTCTCTCCCACTTTAGTCGGAACGGATTCGATGAAAAGGGTCCTTATGAAGGGTAAATAGCAATTGGCATATCACGTTGTGGTTTTGCGTAGGTAAGAAACGTTCTTGCTAGAAACCCATAGCAGCCACGTAAAACATGCAAACAACAATTAGAGGACGTCTAACTTGTTTTTGCAGGGTATGCTTTGTGATGTGATATGGCCAAGAAGAATGTGATGAATGATATGTGATGTATGAGATTGATCATGTTCTTGTAATAGGATTCACGACTTGCATGTCGATGAGTATGACAACCGGCAGGAGCCATAGGAGTTGTCTTAAATTTATTGTATGACCTGCGTGTCATTAAACAACGCCATGTAATTACTTTACTTTATTGCTAACCGGTAGCCATAGTAGTAGAAGTAATAGTTGGCGAGACAACTTCATGAAGACATGATGATGGAGATCATGATGATGGAGATCATGGTGTCATGCCGGTGACGATGATGATCATGGAGCCCCGAAGATGGAGATCAATGGAGCTATATGATATTGGCCATATCATGTCACTACTATATAATTGCATGTGATGTTTATTATGTTTATGCATCTTGTTTACTTAGAACGACGGTAGTAAATAAGATGATCCCTTACACCAATTTCAAGAAGTGTTCTCCCCTAACTATGCACCGTTGCTAAAGTTCGTCGCTTCGAAGCACCACGTGATGATCGGGTGTGATAGATCCTTACGTTCACATACAACGGGTGTAAGACAGATTTACACATGCAATACACTTAGGGTTAACTTGACGAGCCTAGCATGTACAGACATGGCCTCGGAACACGGAGACCGAAAGGTCGAGCATGAGTCGTATAGTAGATACGATCAACATGAAGATGTTCACCGATGATGACTAGTCCGTCTCACGTGATGATCGGACACGGCCTAGTTGACTCGGATCATGTAATCACTTAGATGACCAGAGGGATGTCTATCTGAGTGGGAGTTCATAAGATGAACTTAATTATCCTGAACATAGTCAAAAGATCTTTGCAAATTATGTCATAAGCTCTTGCTTTAGTTCCACTGTTTAGATATGTTCCTAGAGAAAATATAGTTGAAAGTTGACAGTAGCGATTATGCGGACAGTAAAAGCTTATGTCCTTAATGCACCGCTCAGTGTGCTGAACCCCAAACGTCGTTTCTGGATGTTGCGAACATCGGACATACACGTTTTGATAACTACATGATAGTTCAGTTAAATGGTTTAGAGTAGAGGCACCAAAGACGTTTTCGAAACGTCGCGGAACATATGAGATGTTTTGAGGGCTGAAATTGGGATTTCAGGCTCGTGCCCACGTCAAGAGGTATGAGACCTCCGACGATTTTCTTAGCCTGCAAACTAAGGGAGAAAAGCTCAATCGTTGAGCTTGTGCTCAGATTGTCTGAGTGCAACAATCACTTGAATCGAGTGGGAGTTGATCTTCCAGATGAGATAGTGATGTTTCTCCAAAGTCATTGCCACCAAGCTGCTAGAGCTTCGTGATGAACTATAACATATCAGGGATAGATATGATGATCCTTGAGGTATTCGCGATGTTTGACACCACGAAAGTAGAAATCGAGAAGGAGCATCAATTGTTGATGGTTGGTGAAACCACTAGTTTCATGAAGGGCAAGGGCAAGAAGGGATACTTCATGAAACGGCAAATCAGCTGCTGCTCTAGTGAAGAAACCCAGGGTTGAACCCAAACCCGAGACTAAGTGCTTCTGTAATAAGGGGAACAGCCACTGGAGCAGAATTACCCTAGATACTTGGTAGATAAGAAGGCTGGCAAGGTCGATAGAAGTATATTGGATATACATTATGTTAATGTGTACTTTACTAGTACTCCTAGTAGCACCGGGGTATTAGATACCGGTTCGGTTGCTAAGTGTTAGTAACTCGAAATAAAAGCTACGGAATAAACGGAGACTAGCTAAAGGTGAGCTGACGATATGTGTTGGAAGTGTTTCCAAGTTTGATGTGATCAAACATCGCACGCTCCCTCTACCATCAAGATTAGTATTAAACCTGAATAATTGTCATTTGGTGTTTGCGTTGAGCATAGACATGATTGGATTATGTCTATCGCAATACGGTTATTCATATGAGGAGAATAATGGTTACTCTATTTATTTGGATAATACCTTCAATGGTCTTGCACCTGAAAGAATGGTTTATTGAATCTCGATCGTAGTGATACACATTTTCATGCCAAAAGATATAAGATAGTAATGATAGTACCACTTACTTGTGGCACTGCCATGTAAGTCATATTGGTATAAAACGCATGAAGAAGCTCCATGTTGATGGATCTTTGGACTCACTCGTTTTTGAAAAGTTTGAGACATGCGAACCATGTCTATTGGTGTATACGCATGAAGAAACTCCATGCAGATGGATCGTTTGGCCTCACTTGATTTTGAATCACTTGAGATATGCAAATCATACCACATGGGCAAGATGACTAAAAAGCCTCGTTTTCAGTAAGATGGAACAAGACAGCAACTTGTTGGAAGCAACACATTTTAATGTGTGCAGTCCAATGAGTGCTGAGGCATGCAGTGAATATCGTTATGTTCTTACTTCACAGATGATTCAAGTAGATGTTGAGTACATTTACGTGATGAAACACAAGACTGAATTATTGAATGGTTCAAGTAATTTCAGAGTGAAGTTGAAGATCATTGTGACAATAGGATAAAATGTCAATGATATGATCATCGAGATGAGTATCTGAGTTACGAGCTTTGGCACGCAATTAAGACATTGTGGAAACTGTTTCACAATTAATACCGCCTGGAACACCATAGTGTGATGGTGTGTCCAAACATCATAGGTGCACCCTATGGGATATGGTGCGTACCATGATGTCTCTTATTGAATTACCACTATCATTCATGGGATAGGCATTAGAGACAACCGCACTCACTTTAATAGGGCACCACGTAATTCCGTTGAGATGACACCGTAAGAACTATGGTTTAGAGAAACCTAAGCTGTCGTTTCTTAAAAGTTTGGGGCTGCAACGCTTATGTGAAAAAGTTTCAGGTTGATAAGCTCGAACCCAAAGTGGATAAAATGCATCTTCATAGGACACCCAAAACAGTTGGGTATACCTCCTAATTCAGATCCAAAAGCAATAGGGATTGTTTCTTAAAACGGGTCCTTTCTCGAGGAAAAGTTTCTCTCGAAAGAATTGAGTGGGAGGATGGTGGAGACTTGATGAGGTTATTGAACCGTCACTTCAACAAGTGTGTAGCAGGGCACAGGAAGTTGTTCCTGTGGCGCCTACACCAATTGAAGTAGAAGGTTATGATAATGATCATGAAGTTTTGGATCAAGTCCTACCGTACCTTGTAGGGTGACAAGGATGCGTACTACTTCAGAGTGGTGCAGTAATCATGTCTTGAAGGTCATGTTGCTAGACAACAATGAACCTACGAGCTATGGAGAAGCGATGGTGGGCCCAAATTCCGACAAATGGTTAGAAGCCATGAAATCCGAGATAGGATCCATGTATCAGAACAAAGCATGGACTTTGGTAGACTTGCCCGATGATCGGCAAGCCATTGAGATAAATGGATCTTTAAGAAGAAGACGGACGTGGACGGTAATGTCACCGTCTATGAAGCTCGACTTGTGGCGATGAGTTTTTCACAAGTTCAAGGAGTTGACTACGATGAGATTTTCTCATCCGTAGCGATGCTTAAGTCCGTCGGAATCATGTTAGCATTAGCTGCATTTATGAAATCTGGCAGATGGATGTCAAAACGAGTTTCCTTACCAGTCTTCGTATGGAAAGGTTGTATGTGATACAATCAGAAAAGTTTTGTCGATCCTAAGGATGCTAAAAGGTATGCTAGCTCCAACGATCCTTCCATGGACTGGAGTAAGCATCTCGGAGTTGGAATATGCACTTTGATAAGATGATCAAAGATTTTGGGTTTATACAAAGTTTATGAGAAACTTGTATTTCCAAAGAAGTGAGTGGGAGCACTATAGAATTTCTGATGAGTATATGTTGTTGATCAGAAATGATGTAGAATTTCTGGAAAGCATGTAGGGTTATTTGAAAAGTGTTTTTCAATTAGAAAACCTGGATTAAGTTACTTGAGCATTGAGCATCAAGATCTACGAGGATAGATCAAAAACGCTCAATAGTACTTTCAAATGAGCACATACCTTGACGTGATCTTGAAGGAGTTCAAGATGGATCAGTCAAAGAAGGAGTTCTTGCCTGAGTTGTAAGGTATGAAGTTAAGAGTTAAAGCTTGACCACGGTAGAAGAGAGACAAAGGACGAAGGTCGTCCCCTATGTTTCAGACATAGGCTCTATAGTATGCTATGCTGTGTACCGCACCGGAAGTGTGCCTTGCCATGAGTCAGTCAAGGGGTACAAGAATGATCCAGGAATGGATCATTGGACAGCGGTCAAAATTGTCCTTCGAGTAAATAAGGACATGTTTCTCGATTATGGAGGTGATAAAGAGTTCGGCGTAAAGGGTTACGTCGATGCAAGCTTTAACACCTATCCGAGTGACTCTGAGTAGCAAACCGGATACGTATAGTGGAACAACCATTTGGAATAGCTCCAAGTGGAGCGTGGAAGCAGCATTTACAATATGACATAGAGAATTGCGAAGTACATACGGATCTGATTGTTGCAGTCCTGTTGACTAAAACCTCTCTCACAAGCAAAACATGATCAAACGCCAGAACTCATTGAGTCTTAATCACATGATGATGTGAACTAGTTTAATGACACTAGTAAACTCTTTGGATGTTGGTCACATGCCGATGTGACCTATCAGTGTTAATCACATGGTGATGTGAACTAGATTATTGACTCTAGTGCAAGTGGGAGATTGTTGGAAATATGCCCTAGAGGCAATAATAAATAAGTTATTATTATATTTCCTTGTTCATGATAATCGTTTATTATCCATGCTATAATTGTATTGATAGGAAACTCATATACATGTGTGGGTACATAGACAACACCATGTCCCTAGTAAGCCTCTAGTTGACTAGCTCGTTGATCAATAGATGGTTACGGTTTCCTGACCATGGACATTGGATGTCATTGATAACGAGATCACATCATTAGGAGAATGATGTGATGGACAAGACCCAATCCTAAGCCTATCACAAAGATCGTGTAGTTCGTATGCTAAAGCTTTTCTAATGTCAAGTATCTTTTCCTTAGACCATGAGATTGTGCAACTCCCGGATACCGTAGGAATGCTTTGGGTGTACCAAACGTCACAACGTAACTGGGTGGCCATAAAGGTGCATTACAGGTATCTCCGAAGGTGTCTGTTGGGTTGGCACGAATCGAGACTGGGATTTGTCACTCCGTGTAAACGGAGAGGTATCTCTGGGCCCACTCGGTAGGACATCATCATAATGTGCACAATGTGACCAAGGGGTTGATCATGGGATGATGTGTTATGGAACGAGTAAAGAGACTTGCCGGTAACGAGATTGAACAAGGTATCGGTATACCGACGATCGAATCTCGGGCAAGTACAATACCGTTGGACAAAGGGAATTGTATACGGGATTGATTGAGTCCTTGACATCGTGGTTCATCCGATGAGATCATCGTGGAACATGTGGGAGCCACCATGGGTATCCAGATCCCGCAGTTGGTTATTGGCCGGAGAGTTGTCTCGGTCATGTCTGCATGGTTCCCGAACCCGTAGGGTCTACACACTTAAGGTTCGATGATGCTAGGGTTATAAAGGAAGTTTGTATGTGGTTACCGAATGTTGTTCGGAGTCCTGGATGAGATCCCGGACGTCACGAGGAGATTTATATATGGGAAGTCTTATTTTGGTCGCCGGAAAAGTTTCGCACTTTATCGGTATTGTACCGGGAGTGCCGAAAGGGGTCCGGGGGTCCACCTGCCCCGGGGGGCCACATGGGCTGTAGGGGGTGCGCCTTGGCCTATATGGGACAAGGGCACCAGCCCCAAGAGGCCCATGCGCCAAGATATAAGAAAAAGGGGAGAGTCCTCAAGGGGGAAGGCACCTCCGAGGTGCCTTGGGGAGGATGGACTCCTCCCCCCCTCTTGGCCGCACCCCTTCCTTGGAGGAAGGGGCAAGGCTGCACCTCCCCCTCTCCCTTGCCCGTATATATAGTGGAGGGGAGGGAGGGCAGCCATACCTGAAGCCCTGGTGCCTCCCTCCTTCCCGTGACACCTCCTCCTCTCCCGCAGATGCTTGGCGAAGCCCTGCAGGATTGCCACGCTCCTCCACCACCACCACGCCGTCGTGCTGCTGCTGGATGGAGTCTTCCTCAACCTCTCCCTCTCTCCTTGCTGGATCAAGGCATGGGAGACGTCACCGGGCTGTACGTGTGTTGAACGCGGAGGTGCCGTCCGTTCGGCACTAGGATCTCCGGTGATTTGGATCACGACGAGTACGACTCCTTCAACCCCGTTCTCTTGAACGCTTCCGCTTAGCGATCTACAAGGGTATGTAGATGCACTCTCCTTCCCCTCGTTGCTGGTTTCTCCATAGATAGATCTTGGTGACACGTAGGAAAATTTTGAATTTCTTCTACGTTCCCCAACAGAGACACCACGTGATGATCGGGTGTGATAAGCTCTACGTTCACATACAACGGGTGCAAGCCAGTTTTGCACATGCAGAATACTCGGGTTAAACTTGACGAGCCTAGCATATGCAGATATGGCCTCAGAACACTGGATACCGAAAGGTCGAGCGTGAATCATATAGTAGATATGATCAACATAGTGATGTTCAGCATTGAAAACTACTCCATCTCACGTGATGATCGGACACGGTTTAGTTGATTTGGATCACGTAATCATTTAGATGACTAGAGGGATGTCTATCTAACTGGGAGTTCTTAAGTAATATGATTAATTGAACTTTAGTTTATCATGAACTTAGTACTGATAGTATTTTGCAAATTATGTTGTAGATCAATAGCTCGCGTTATAGCTTCCCTATGTTTTTATATGTTCCTAGAGAAAACTAAGTTGAAAGATGATAGTAGCAATGATGCAGACTGGGTCCGTGATCTGAGGTTTATCCTCATTGCTGCACAGAAGAATTATGTGCTTGATACACCGCTAGGTGACAGACCAATTGCAGGAGCAGATGCAGACGTTATGAACGTTTGCCTAGCTCAATATGATGACTACTTGATAATTTAGTGCACCATGCTTTACGGCTTAGAATCGGGACTTCAAAGACATTTTTGAATGTCATGGACCATATGAGATGTTCCAGGAGTTGACATTAATATTTCAAGCAAATACCCGAGTTGAGAGATATGAAGTCTCCAACAAATTCTATAGCTATAAGATGGAGGAGAATAGCTCAAGTAGTGAGCATGTGCTCAGATTGTCTGAGTACTACAATCGCTTGAATCAAGTGGGAGTTAATCTTCCAAATAAGATATTGATTGATAGAGTTCTCTAGTCACCATCACCAAGTTACTGGAACTTTGTGATGAACTATAATATGCAAGGGATGACGAAAGAAATTCCCGAGCTCTTCGTGATGCTGAAATCGATGAAGGTAGAAATCAAGGAAAAGCATCAAGTGTTGATGATTAAACAAGACCACTAGTTTCAAGTAAAGGCCAAAGGGAGGGAAAGGGAACTTCAAGATGAATGGCAAGCAAGTTGTCACTCCTGTGAAGAAGCCCAAAGCTAGACCAATGCCTGAAACTGGGTGCTTCTACTGCAAAGGAAATGGTCACTGGAAGCGGAAATGCCTTGAATATTTGGTGGATAAGAAGGATGGCAAAGTGAACAAGGGTATATTTGATATATAGGTTATTGATGTGTACCTTACAGGTTATTGATACTTGTTCGGTTGCTAATATTAGTAACTCGAAATAGGAGTTACAGAATAAATAGAGACTAGTTCAGGGTGAAGTGACGATGTGTGTTGGAAGTGGTTCCAAGATTGATATGATCATCATCGCGCACTCCCTATACTTTCGAGATTAGTGTTGAACCTAAATAAATGTTATTTGGTGTTTGCATTGAGCATAAATATGATTAGATCATGTTTATTGCGATACGATTATTCATCTAAGACAGAAAATAAATTGTTATTCTGTTTACATGAATAAAACCTTCTATGGTCATACACCCAATGTTGATGGTTTATTGAATCTTGATCGTGATGATACACATATTCATAATATTGATGCCAAAAGATGCAAAGTTGATAATGATAGTGCAACATATTTGTGGCACTACCATTTGGGTCATATCGGTGTAAAGCGCATGAAGAAACTCCATAAAAGTGGACTTTTGGAATCACTTGATTATGAGTCATTTGATGCTTGCGAACCGTGCCTTATGGGCAAGATGACTAAATCTCCGTTCTCCGGAATAATGGAACGAGCTAGTGACTTATTGGAAATAATACATACCGATGTATGCGGTCCAATGAGTGTTGATGCTCGTGGCGGGTATCATTATTTTCTGACCTTCACAGATGATTTGAGCGGATATGGGTATATCTACTTAATGAAACACAAGTCTGAAACATTTGAAAAGATCAAAGAATTTCAGAGTGAAGTGGAGAATCATCGTAACAAGAAAATAAAGTTTCTACGATCTGATCATAGAGGAGAATATTTGAGTTACGAGTTTGGCCTTCATTTAAAACAATGAGGAATAGTTTCACAGCTCACGCCACATGGAACACCACAGCGTAATGGTGTGTCCGAATGTCATAACCACACTTTATTAGATATGGTGCGATCTATGATGTCTCTTACCGGGTTACCACTATTGTTTTGGGGTTATGCATTAGAGACAGGTGCATTCACTTTAAATAGGGCACCATCAAAATCCGTTGAGATGATGCCTTATGAACTGTGGTTTGGCAAGAAACCAAAGTTGTCGTTTCTTAAAGTTTGGGGCTTCGATGCTTATATGAAAAAGCTTCAACCTGATAAGCTTGAACCCAAATCGGAGAAATGTGTCTTCATAGAATACCCAAAGGAAACTGTTGGGTACACCTTCTATCACATATCGGAAGGCAAGATCGTTGCTAAGAATGGATCCTTTCTAGAGAAGGAGTTTCTCTCGAAAGAAGTGAGTGGGAGGAAGGTAATTGTACCTTCTCCTGGACTAGAAAGTAGTTCATCACCGAAATCAGTTCCAGTGATTCCTACACCAATTAGTGAGGAAGCTCATGATGATGATCATGAAACTTCAGATCAAGTTACTACAGAACCTCGTAGGTCTTCCAGAGTATGGTCCGCACCAGAATGGTACAGTAATCCTATTCTGGAAGTCATGTTACTAGACCATGATGAACCTACGAACTATGAGGAAGCGATGATGAGCCCAGATTCCGCGAAATGGCTTGAGGCCATGAAATCTGAGATGGGATCCATGTATGAGAACAAAGTGTGGACTTTGGTGGACTTGCCCGATGATCGGCAAGCCATAGAATATAAATGGATCTTCAAGTGGAAGACGGACGCTGATAGTAGTGTTACTATCTACAAAGCTCGGCTTGTCGCAAAAGGTTTTCAACAAGTTCAAGGTGTTGACTACAATGAGATTTTCTCAACTATAGCGATGCTTTAATCCGTCCGAGTCATGTTAGAAAATTGCCATATTTTATGAAATCTGGCAAATGGATATAAAAACTGCATTCCTTAAATGGATATTTCTTAAAGCGGAGATGTATATGATGCAACCAGAAGGTTTTTTCGATCCAAAGGGAGCTAACAAAGTGTGCAAGCTCCAGCGATCCATTTATGGACTGGTGCAAGCCTCTCGGAGTTGGAATAAACGCTTTGATGGTGTGATCAAAGCATGTGGTTTTATGCAGACTTTTGGAGAAGCCTGTATTTACAAGAAAGTGAGTGGGAGCTCTGTAGCATTTCTAATATTATATGTGGATGACATATTGTTTATTGGAAATGATATAGAAATTATGGATAGCATAAAGGGATACTTGAATAAGAGTTTTTCATTGAAAGACCTCAGTGAAGCTACTTACAAATTGGGCATCAAGATCTATCGAGATAGATCAAGACGCTTGATAAGATTTTTTTAATGAGTAAATACATTGACAAGTTTTTGAAAAAGTTCAAAATGGATCAGTCAAAGAAGTAATTCTTGTTTGTATTACAAGGTGTAAAGTTGAGTAAGACTCAAAGCCCGACCACGTCAGAAGATAGAAAGAGAGTGAAAGTCATTCCCTATGCCACAGTCATAGGATCTATAAAGTATGTTGTGCTGTGTACCAGACCTATTGTGTACCTTGCCATGAGTTTTTGCAAGGGGGTACAATAGTGATCTAAGAGTAGATCACTGGACAACGGTCAAAATTATCCTTAGTGAGGAATAAGGAAATATTTGTCTTTGGGTGTTAATCACATAGCGATCACACCTTAGTACTCTTTGGGTGTTAATCACATAGCGATGTGAACTAGATTATTGACTATAGTAAACCCTTTGGGTGTTGGTCACATGACGATGTGAACTATGGGTGTTAATCACATACAGATGTGAATATTGGTGTTAAATCACATGGTGATGTGAACTAGATTATTGACTCTAGTGCAAGTGGGAGACTGAAGGAAATATGCCCTAGAGGCAATAATAAAGTTATTATTTATTTCCTTAATTCATGATAGATGTTTATTATTCATGCTAGAATTGTATAACCGGAAACTTAGTACATGTGTGAACACATAGACAAAACATATAGTCCCTAGTATGCCTCTACTTGACTAGCTCGTTAATCAAAGATGGTTAAGTTTCCTAACCATAGACATGTGTTGTTATTTGATAAACGGGATCACATCATTAGGAGAATGACGTGATGGACATGACCCATCCGTTAGCTTAGCATTATGATGGTTACAGTTTCATTGCTACTGCTCTCTTCATGACTTATAGATGTTCCTCAGACTATGAGATTATGCAACTCCCGAATACCGGAGGAACACTTTGTGTGCTACCAAACATCAGAACGTAAATGGGTGATTATAAAGGTGCTCTACAGGTGTCTCTGAAGCTGTTTGTTGGGTTGGCATAGATCGAGATTAGGATTTGTCAGTCTGTGTATCGGAGAGATATCTCTGGGCCCTCTCGGTAATGCTCATCACTATAAGCCTTGCAAGCAATGTGACTAATGAGTTAGTTGCGGAATGAAGCATTACAGAACGAGTAAAGAGACTTGTCGGTAACGAGATTGAACTAGGTATGATGATACAGACGATCGAATCTCGGGCAAGTAACATACTGATGACAAAGGGAACAACGTATGTTGTTATGCGGTTTAACCGATAAAGATCTTCATAGAATATGTAGGAGCCAATATGAGCATCTAGGTTCCGCTATTGGTTATTGATCAGAGATGTGTCTCGATCATGTCTACATAGTTCTCGAACCCGTAGGGTCCGCATGTTTAACGTTCGATGATGATTTGTATTATGAGTTATGTGATTTGATGACCGAAGTTTGTTTGGAGTCCCGGATGAGATCACGGACATGATGAGAAGTCTCGAAATGGTCGAGAGGTAAAGATTCATATATTGGAAGGTTGCATTCAGACATCGGAATGGTTCTGAGTGATTCAGGCATTTTTCCGGAGTACCGGGAGGTTACGGAATCCCCGGGGAAAGATGTGGGCCTTATGGGCCATAGGAGGGAGGCTAACTAGCCCACAAGGGGTTGGTGCGCCCCCACAAGGGAGGAGGCCGAATTGGACTTGGGAAGGGGGCACCACCCCCTTTCCTTTTCCTACTCCCTCTCCTTCCCCTTTTCCCCCTCCGGTAGAAGGAAAAAAAGGGTGGGGCCGAATCCTACTAGGACTGGAGTCCTAGTAGGACTCCCCTCTCCCTGGTGCGCCCCTTGTTGGTTGGTCTCCTCCTCCCCTCCTTTATATAGGGGGGCAAGGGGGCACCCCAAAGGCACAACAGATAACACAAGTTGATCTTTTAGCCGTGTGCGGTGCCCCCTCCACAGTTACACACCTCGGTCATATCGTCGTAGTGCTTAGGCGAAGCCCTACACTGGTAATTTCATCATCACCGTCACCACGCCGTCGTGCTGACGAAACTCTCCCTCGGCCTCAACTGGATCAAGAGTACGAGGGACGTCATCAAGCTGAACGTGTGTTGAACGCGGAGGTGCCGTGCGTTTGGTACTTGATCGGTTGGATCGCGAAGAAGTTCGACTACATCAACCGCATTATTGAAACCCTTCGCTTTCGATCTACGAGGGTACGTGGACACACTCTCCCCTCTCGTTGATTTGCATCACCTAGATAGATCTTGTGTGATCGTAGGATTTTTTTGAAATTACCGCGTTCCCCAACACTTTATGCACAACTCGGTGGGACTAGGTGAAGAACTTGGTGAGACCGACCAGTGCAAAAGGCTTGAATTTCACACATTTTCGGTGAGACAGTATGAATCCACTCGGTGGGACCGATTAGTGATGACCTAAGCACTTTCCTCACTTCGGTAATTCCCATTGGTTTCACTTGGTAATTCCGAGATGAAAACAAAGGGTCACAAAAGGTTGGCATGCACACTTCAGTGGGACCGAATGTCATCTCAGTGAGACCGAGTTTCTCCGGTTTAGGCAGTGGCTCTGTTTGATGTATCTCGGTGGGTCTGGCTGTATGTGTTTCGGTGGGACCGAGAATAACTTTAGATTTTTAGACATATTGGATTGTGAGGGTGTGGCTGAGAGTTTTGGAGCAATATCTTTAAGCGATTGAGCAAATGAGTCATGATCCAAACCTCATCGCTTTTAATAGTATTGGCTTTTGTATGGGCTCAATATGATCTTGGATCACTTTACCAAAAATGTAGAGTCTTGAAGCCTTTTGCCAATCCATGTTCTTTGCAATTTGAGGGGTCCCATTCTCATTTCTTTGCCATACCTACATTGAACTTTACTGAAATAATCTTTGAATATGCATTAGTTCAATGATGTATGTGTTGTTATGAATTAGCAAAACTATCCGGGGATTAGTTGCACTTTTAGCGTGGTCCGCCGGCTGCAACACGGTCGCGATGCAGTCGGACGCGGAGGCGGTGCTGGCTCACGGACGAGAACGCCGGCAATTATGTGTCGTTCGTGACACCAACTGTGCTTCGTTGGAGTCGGTACGATGACGAGGCTGTTCCGTTCGTCTGTCATCGAGCTCGCGTCCACTAGCGACGGGCAAGTCACAAACTCCGAGAAGGAGGAGTAGGGCATGAGAGGTGGCAGGGCCTCGAGTCCCAGGTGGGCCGGTCTGTGTCTCATGTCCCAATCTTCCTCGCCGGTGACCACACTTCACTTCGCGAGTCTCATCTCCGCGGACATGGACACGGTAATCCGACATGTGCACGAAAGGGAACAACAAGGACTTGGAGGATGGGTGTCGCCGTAGATTTAGACTAGGTTTAGGTCCGGCCACTTTTGTTTAATGAAATATGTCAAACATGTAATGACCGTGCTCCGGTTTAGATGAAAATCATCTGGTTTGCATGTAATTCGTCCGATTTGTTCAAATCTGGTTTAAAATGTACATGGCATGGTTGGACGGCTGGCTCCCGTATCACTGTCCATGGACCCATCCATCCGCATCCGCAAACAGATACCGTGTCCGTTTTGGGGGTCGGCGTTGGAGATTCCCTTACGAGCATGTCTTCCGAAAAGCCAATCAAATAGCTTTTTTTTTTTTGCGATAAAGCCAATCAAATAGGAGATGAACTAGCTAGAAACTCCTTTAGCTCCAGATCTTCTAGTTCTTGCGTCGACCCCCGGCTTTATTTCTCATTTGCTCGTAAACGATACCGCGACTATGTGAGGAATAAAATCTATTTTGTTCCATCTAGAAACTCCTTTAGCTCCGTGTACGGCGTGTTGCCGTCCAGTCGCTCCGACGGCCACGGTATCCTGCAATTCTGAAACTTCGATTTTTGACAGCTACAAGTTGCGTGAACTGTCCGTCCCGATTGTTGCAATCCAATCTTGTAATCTTGCGAGCAAATGCAAGTTATGGGCGCCAACGACTAACCACCGCAACAGAGCCACCCCAGCCCCAGCCGAGGCGACTCCCGTACCTGCACGTCTCCCCTCCCCTCCCATCCCCGGTGGTTGGAGCCATTATAGAGGGCGAGGAGCATCATCTCCTACAGTCCCAAGATCCAACCCCATCTCCAGCCTCCCCCCTTCCCCAGTCCCCAAATTCGTAGTCCCGCGCGCCGCGATGGAGGCGAGCAAGCTCAAGGCGGCCAGGCTCCTGGAGCAGATGAGCGCCCACCTCGCCACCGACGCCGGCAAGGAGATCGCCAACAAGGTCGGCTTCGTCTACCAGCTCAACATCTCGCCCAAGGTATGTATAGGATCCTCCTATCCCTCTGTTTCCCCCATGGAATCCGCCTAAAGCTTGGTGCCCTCGGCCTTGGGGGTTCGATCTGATAACAGAAGATGGGCGTCGACGAGGAGATCTTCGTCGTGGACCTCAAGAAGGGCGCCGTCTCCACAGGTCCCAGCTCCCCCCGCCGCTCGATTCGTCTCGTGTGGCCTCTGAATTTCGGTTTTTTGGGCCGTGTTTCCTGAAAAATTCTTCCTCTGCTGTGGTTTTCGGCGTGCAGGGAAGTACGAGGGGACGCCGGACGCGGCCTTCACCTTCACCGACGACGACTTCCTCGCCATCGCCAGCGGCAAGCTGAACCCGCAGATGGCGTTTATCAGGTAAAGAACTGCCAAGAGAAGAATCGCAAACTTCTCTGCTGATTTGCAGCTTTTCCCCCAAAATTAAAGGATCGTGGCTATATCGTGCTTATTTGCTGTGCTCTGCAGGGGTAAGCTGAAGATCAAGGGGAGCATAAGCGCCGCGCAGAAGTTCACGCCGGACATCTTCCCCAAGCCGTCCAAGTTGTAGAAGGCCGGATTGCCGTGCCTTTGCCCCGTTGATCGGTTAATAAAAGAGTCTAGTTGTGTTCGCGATGGCAATTTGGTGTGACCAGAGTGAGAGGGATTGTTGCTGGCAACAGAGTTTGTTCACCTAGAACCACCACACGAACAGCCGAAGTTTCAGTGTCTGGAGTGAAATTCATTTTCTTTGGTTGAGAAGGAAGGAGAACGCTAGGTACGATGTGTAATGTGACGATGATAAAGGTTTTTCGATGGATCACCGTTTACTCTTACTCAGATGCATGCCCATTCTAGATTATTATAAACGGAACAGCGATCGTACACTTCATTCTTATTAGTATCACATCCTAGCGTACGGGGATGAATCCTCAGTTTAAGCAATTCTTTTAGAGACATGCGCGAGATCGAAAGCAGCGAAGCGAGCAGGCCAGCAGGCAGCAGTAGGCACCAGTCGTGAGACCTCCGGTCTCTCCGCAAGCATAGCACGCGTTCCTTTCCCGGGCCCTTTTCTCGCCGGGAATTTGCTAACTTTGCTGGAGCAGCCATTTGACCAAAGAACGACGTCATCGGCACATCTTCTAGCTGTGATGTTCAAATGTTCAAATTCTTGCTAGAAGACCACTGAATTCCCGCATTTCCATAAATTCCAAAGCACGGAAATAATGGCCATGGATCGTACTTTGTTGCTTTTACGAGAGGGATGAACGACTTCTATTTTAGAGAAACAGGGAGGTGATCCCTGGTTCCGTTAGCCAGAATGAAACCACGAGTAGCTCATACATAGTTCAGGTGTCCAAAAGAAGTAGACAATGAACAAACATATAAACAAAATCGAAACAACTAAGGCACATCACACGCAGATGGACTAAAAAGCATGAAAAGAAAGCTGCTAGCATGAGAACGTCGTAGATAATTTGGGCACGTCGAACCTTTAGGGTGCCGCCGCTTCTGGCTGAGGTGACCAACTGGGTTCCAGAATAGCGGCGTGTTGGCGGCTCATTTTGGCGGCGGTGATGGTCATTCGGTGGTCCATGGACTTCGATGCAATTTTTTTTATGTTTGGGATGCTTTGCACTTCCGATGAATATTTATAATAGATCTGATCATTTTTGCAAAAAATATATCCAAACACACCACATAGTTGCTGCACATGCAGTATTAGGGTAAAGTTTTTCTTGTCAGAGAGCCAAACTTAGCAATGAAAAGGTAATCAACACCTAGAGGCTAGAGAGATACCAAAGCGTTCATTAACTACTTTCCAACTAAAACTAGAGACTACACATTCAAACATCAAATAATGTACTGATTCATCTTAAGAGTCGAATACACAATCCAAAGGTTTGATATGTGCCTCTTCCTGAGATTATCTCTAGTCATGACTTTGTTGTGAAGATTAGCCAGAGAAATATATGAATTGTAGGAGGAACATTCAAACTCCAGAGAGAAGGAATATAAACGGGCCGCACTCCTGGAAAGTTAATGACATGGTATGGTACAAAGAGCTAGTGGAATAATGCCCTTTGCTATCTAACTGCCAAATAAGAGAATCAATGTCACCTGTGTAACTAAGGCCATGTTTGTTTCAGCTTCAGTTAGCTTCGAGTCGCCTATGGATTCACTTCACTAGCAAGGCTGATTTATAGAATCAGCTTTGCCACTGTAATACACCTAACATGCTTCAGGCAATTGCATTGAAAATGGTATGTATTCATTAGCAAAGCTGGTTTCAAATAGCTATTTGTTTCAACTTCTGAATTTTTTCCAATCTGCTTCCTAAAGCTGAAACAAACAAGGCCTAACAGTGTTAGCATTTTGAAGTAGTTGGAACCATTGTTTCATACCCATTTGTCAAAATTCCTTCTAAAGGTGCGCTTGACCTGAAAATCATCACAAATCTCTAATAGTTTTGGATGACTCATTTTACAAATAACATACAATGGATAGAATTGAACAGATAAAGGGGTTGTACCAAACCAGGTATCATCTGAGAATCTAATTTTCTCCTCCATTACCCACCAGCCATCTATAACCAAACTTGATGGTGTTAACCACACTCATTACCCATTTCTAGAATCTATAACTGTTAGTAGTAGCACTAGTAAAGATATTTGGTTTGTTGGTTCTATATTTAGGATCAATTATAGCCTTCCAAATATTTCCTTCCCCTCAGAGTATCATTTGATCCAAGGGAGGCAAAGGTTAAGCTCTTGGAGATTGGGAACACCCAATCCTCCAAATTCTTTCTTCATACCAACAAGCCTCCAATTTGCTAGGTGAAGCTTTCTACAACCTTCAAAGTCATTCCACAAACAATGAGCCATTCAAGTACTAATTAACTCTACAACCCATTTGGGAAACTTTAAAAAATAGAAGGAAGGTAAATGAGAATGCTCGCAAGACAAGCCTGGAAAAGAACCAGCCTTCCTTTATAGGAGAGAAGCTTGCCTCTCTAGCCAACAACCCTCTTCAGAATTTTATCTATCAATGGTTGGATGTCCTCTCCTAAGCTTATCATGATGGAGACACTACAAGAATCAAGCACTTTGCCGCCAGCCATGGCTGACGACAAATGCATGGATGGCTGACGGCAACAGGCCCGGCTGAATAGGCTACGACAAAGGCATCTTTGCCGTCTGCTGGCGGACGACAAAGATAAAAAGGGCTTTGTCGTCCGCTGACAGACGGCAAAGAGCCTGGACGGCACACGTGGTAGTTCAGGTCCGTTAAGTGGTTAACAACGTGCTTTGTCGTCAGCCAGCGGATGGCAAAGATGCAAAGGCCTTTGCCGTCTGCTGGTAAAAAATGGCATAATAACCTAGGTTTAGCTCCAAACTATCATATAATTAGTTAATAGGCCCTCTCCGACCTCCTGACCCCAACACCACGACCCCTCGACACGACACCCCGACACCTCTTCTTCTTCCTCCTCTTCTTCTTTTACTTCTTTTTTTCAATCTTTCTTGTTTATTCTTAAAAAACAGAAAAAACTACTTAAACTAATTAAACTAAATAACCTAAACTAATTAAACCTAAACTAAAAAACCTAAAGTAATTAAACTAAATAACCTAGACCAATTAAACCTAAATTAACTAAACTATAAAACCTAAACCAATTAAACCTAAACTAACTAAACTAAACAACCTAAACTAATTAAACCTAAACTAATCATACTAAATAACCTAAACAAATTAAACCTAAACATAAACTAATTAAACCTAAACTAACTAAACTAATTAAACCTAAACTAATTAAACTAAATAGCCTAAACAAATTAAATCTAAACCTAAACTAAAAAACCTTAATTAATTGAACCTAAAAACTAACTAAACTAAAAAACAGAAAAAACAGGGTGACAGGGGCTCACCATGGGGGCGGCGATGGGGCGGG
>NC_041391.1:638847004-638877330 GCF_002162155.2 Triticum dicoccoides
GGGGGGCGACGGGTTGGCGACAGAGAGGTGGTGGGGCGACGAGGCGGTGGCGGTGCTCGTCGGGCGGAGATGAGAGGAGAGGAGAAAGAGAGAGGGTGACGACAGGGGCGCGGGCCGTTATCTTATTTTGAAGCTTTGCCTTCCGTGTCGCCTTTGCCGCCTGCTGAAGGAAATATGCCCTAGAGGCAATAATAAAGTTATTATTTATTTCCTTATATCATGATAAATGTTTATTATTCATGCTAGAATTGTATTAACCGGAAACATAATACATGTGTGAATACATAGACAAACAGAGTGTCACTAGTATGCCTCAACTTGACTCGTTGATCAAAGATGGTTGTGTTTCCTAACCATAGACATGAGTTGTCATTTGATTAACGGGATCACATCATTAGGAGAATGATTTGGTTGACTTGACCCATTCCGTTAGCTTAGCACTTGATCATTTAGTATGTTGCTATTGCTTTCTTCATGACTTATACATGTTCCTACAACTATGAGATTATGCAACTCCCGTTTACCGGAGGAACACTTTGTGTGCTACCAAACGTCAGAATGTAACTGGGTGATTATAAAGGAGCTCTACAGGTGTCTCCGAAGGTACATGTTGAGTTGACGTATTTCGAGATTAGGATTTGTCACTCCGATTATCGGAGAGGTATCTCTGGGCCCTCTCGGTAATGCACATCACTATAAGCCTTGCAAGCAATGTAGCTAATGAGTTAGTTACGGGATGATGCATTACGTAAAGAGTAAGGAGACTCGCCGGTAATGAGATTGAACTAGGTATTGAGATACCGACGATCGAATCTCGGGTAAGTAACATACCGATGACAAAGGGAACAACATATGTTGTTATGCGGTTTGACCGATAAAGATCTTCGTAGAATATGTGGGAGCCAATATGAGCATCCAGGTTCTGCTATTGGTTATTGACCGGAGGCGTGTCTCGGTCATGTCTACATAGTTCTCGAACCCGTAGGGTCCGCACGCTTAAAGTTAGATGATGGTTATATTATGAGTTTATATGTTTTGATGTACCAAATATAGTTAGGAGTCCCGGATGTGATCACGGACATGACGAGGAGTCTCAAAATGGTCGAGACATGAAGATTGATATATTAGACGACTATATTTGGACACCGAAATAGTTCTGGGGGTTATCGGATGTATACCGGAGTACCGGGGGGTTACCGGAACCCCCCGGGGGGTTAATGGGCCTCATGGGCCCAAAGTGGAGCCGTGGAGGGGCGGCCAGGGTAGGCCGCGCGCCCCCTTCCCCTCTAGTCTGAATAGGACAAGGAGGGTGGGGCGGCGCCCCTGAGGGAGTCCTGGATTAGGGGGTGTCCGGATGGCCGGACTATGACCATTGGCCGGACTCCCGGACTATGAAGATACAAGACTGAAGACTTCGTCCCGTGTCCGGATGGGACTTTCGTTGGCATGGAAGGCAAGCTTGCCGATACGATATGAAGATCTCCTCCCATTGTAACCGTCTCTGTGTAACCCTAGCCCTCTCCGGTGTCTATATAAACCGGAGAGTTTTAGTCCGTAGGACGAACAACAATCATACCATTGGCTAGATTCTAGGGTTTAGCCTCTCTGATCTTGTGGTAGATCAACTCTTGTACTACCCATATAATCAATATTAATCAAGAAGGAGTAGGGTTTTACCTCCACCGAGAGGGCCCGAACCTGGGTAAAAACATCGTGTCCCTTGTCTCATGTTACCATCCGCCTAGACGCACAGTTCGGGACCCCCTACCCGATATCTGCCGGTTTTGACACCGACATTGGTGCTTTCATTGAGAGTTCCTCTGTGTCGTCACCTTTAGGCCCGATGGCTTCTTCGATCGTCAACCACGACGCGGTCCAGGGTGAGACTTTTCTCCCCGGACAGATCTTCGTATTCGGCGGCTTCGCACTGCGGCCAACTCGCTTGTCCATCTGAAGCAGATCAGAAGCTACGCCCCTGGCCATCAGGTCAAGTTTGGAAGCTTAAACTACACGACCGACATCCACGGGGACTTGATCTTCGATGGATTCGAGACATGGCCGAGCATGCCGCACTGTCTCGATGGGCATGATCTAGCTCTGCCGCCGGACAGCGCCCAGAGCGCCGCTCAGGTGTCCGCTCCGACCATTAGCTCGGAGCCGACTGCGCTAGTCAGGGACGGACAGTTGGACGCCGCCCCAGGAGCCGCAATCTCTACGGCGATAGAGCAAAATACCACCCTAGTCCTTTGCAAGGCCCGTGACTCCAAGGTGCCGGACTCCGTTCCGAACTCCGAATATTCTGCACCCCTTCCGATCGAACCCGATTGGGCTCCGATCATGAAGTTCACCGCCGCAGACGTCTTTCAGCACTCACCCTTTGGCGATATCCTGGATTCACTAAAGTCTCTCTCTTTGTCAGGAGAGCCCTGGCCGGACTATGGTCAGCAGGGTTGGGAGGCGGACGATGAGGAAATTCGAAACCCACCCACCACCCACTTTGTAGCCACTGTCGACGATCACCGACATGCTCGACTTCGACTCCGAAGACATCGACAGTATGGACGCCGATGCGGGAGACGACCAAGAACCAGCACTTATAGGGCACTGGAAGGCCACCTCGTCATATGACATATACATGGTGGACACCCGCAAAGCAGGGGATGGCGATGAAAAAGCAGAGGATGATCCCTCCAAGAAGCAACCCAAGCGCCGACGTCAGCGGCGCCACTCTAAATCCCGCCAAAGCAAGAACGGCGAATCCGGCACCGGAGACGTCAACACCCTGGACAGTGCCGAAGAAAACCCCCTCCAGCAGGATTCAGCGCGGGAGGACGAAGGAGTCAGCCCTCATGAGAGAGCGGTAGGCATAGAGGTCGAGGACGACAATTATATGCCTCCCTCCGAAGACGAGGCAAGCCTCGACGACGACGAATTCGTCGTGCCAGAGGATCCCGTCGAACAAGAGCGTTTCAAATGCAGGCTTATGGCCACGGCAAGCAGCCTCAAGAAAAAACAGCAGCAGCTTAGAGCTGACCAAGATCTGCTAGCCGACAGATGGACTGAAGTCCTAGCAGCCGAAGAGTATAAACTCGAGCGCCCCTCCAAGAGTTACCCAAAGCGCAGGCTACTACCCCAACTAGAGGACGAAGCAACTAAACCCACATCACCAGCGTACGATGCGCCCGATCGGCCACCCCGTGGCCGCGACAGAGAGGCCTTTCGGCCCTCAATCCAAGCCGCACCCCGGCGCCGCTCTAAAAATACCAGAGCACGGGGAAACGCAACAGACCTGTGAGATATATTGGAGGATAAGGCAAGGCAAACAAGATCGATCTATGGATCGCGTGGGTGCCCCACATCACGGGACGATTACCGTCGCGCCGGATATGATAAATACGGCCAGGCCGAATACAATAGACAAAGCTCATCCGAGCTACGTCGCGATATAGCCCAGTACAGGGGCGCCGCACACCCACTGTGCTTCATAGACGAAGTAATGGATTATCAGATCCCCGAAGGTTTTAAACCCGTAAACATCGAATCATACGATGGCACAACTGATCCCGCGGTATGGATCGAGGATTATCTCCTTCATATCCACATGGCCCGTGGTGATGATCTACACGCCATCAAATACCTCCCGCTTAAGCTTAAAGGACCAGCTCGACATTGGCTTAACAGCCTGCCAGCAGAGTCAATCAGTTGCTGGGAGGACCTGGAATCCGCATTCCTCGATAACTTCCAGGGCACTTATGTGCGACCACCAGACGCCGATGACCTAAGCCACATAATCCAGCAGCCAGAGGAATCGGCCAGACAATTCTGGACACGGTTCCTAACCAAGAAAAATCAAATAGTCGACTGTCCGGATGCCGAGGCCCTTGCAGCCTTCAGGCACAACATCCGAGACGAATGGCTTGCCCGGTACCTAGGATAGGAAAAGCCGAAATCTATGGCAGCCCTCACGACACTCATGACCCGCTTTTGTGCAGGCGAAGACAGCTGGCTAGCTCGTAGCAATAACATAACCAAGAGCCCTGGCAATTCGGATACCAAGGACAACAATGGCAGGTCACGTCGCAACAAGCACAAGCGCCGCATTAATGGCGACAATACCGAGGATACGGCAGTCAATGCCGGATTCAGAGGCTCTAAACCCGGTCAGCGGAAGAAGCCATTCAAAAGAAACCCTCCGGGCCCATCCAACTTAGACCGGATACTCGATCGCTCGTGCCAGATACACGACACCCCCGAACAACCAGCCAACCACACCAATAGGGATTGTTGGGTGTTCAAGCAAGCAGGCAAGCTAAGTGCCGAAACCAGAGACAAGGGGCTATGTAGCGATGACGAGGAGGAGCCCCGGCCGCCGTACAACAAAGGACAGAAGGGATTCCCCCCACAAGTGCGGAAGGTGAACATGATATACGCAACCCACATCCCCAAAAGGGAGCGAAAGCGTGCTCTCAAGGACGTCTATGCGTTGGAGCCAGTCGCCCCAAAGTTCAACCCATGGTTCTCCTGCCCGATCACCTTTGATCGAAGGGACCACCCCACTAGCATTCATCATGGCGGATTCGCCGCATTGGTCCTAGACCCAATCATTGACGGATTTCACCTCACTAGAGTCCTCATGGACGGCGGCAGCAGCCTGAACCTGCTTTATCAGGATACAATGCGAAAAATGGGTATAGATCCCTCGAGGATTAAACCCACAAAGACAACCTTTAAAGGCGTCATACCAGGTGTAGAAGCCAGCTGCATAGGCTCAGTAACACTCGAAGTGGTCTTCGGATCCCCAGATAATTTCCGAAGCGAGGAGTTAATCTTTGACATAGCCCCATTCCGCAGTGGCTATCACGCCCTGCTCAGACAAACCGCATTTGCAAAATTCAATGCGGTGCTGCACTATGCATATCTCAAGCTCAAGATACCAGGCCCTCGCGGAGTCATCACGGTAAATGGAAACACCAAACGCTCTCTCCGAATGGAGGAGCACACATCGGCCTTGGCGGCGGAAGTACAGAACAGCCTCTCAAGACAACTCTCCAATCCGGGTGTTAAACGTCCGGACAACGGCAAGCGCGCCCGAAGCAACCTACAACAGCGACAGCTGGTACGATCCGAGCAAGCATAGCAGTGCGCCCCCAACCCCAGCCCTCTCCAGATGGTGCTATCGGTACCACGCGTACATAATTACGCTTTGAAAATACCATGGGCATAAGGGGAGGGGCACAGCTACGGCACGCCCAGAATGCGGCTCAACCGCACTTAGGGGCTCCCTATTCCGCCGTTTTCTTTTTTTATATACTTTCAGGACCCAACTATCCGGAAGGCCTGTCCGGCAACACACTCGCCGAACACACGATGCAACAGCCAGGGCGAGAACAAGCTGCGTCGAATGTCCAGGTGGTCTCTATAACGATTTAAATACATGTTTTTACTTAAAGACCCGCAGCTTGCCCCTGGAGGGGGACATGTCAAATAATCCCATCCCTTGCTTATTGCACTATTTGTATCGTTTTGCTTTCATAGCAGCCCTTTTTAATAAACAATACATAACTCTTATCTATTATTGTATTCATCTATTTTTATACAAATATGTTCAGTCATGACATTATGCAACCGTACACTTTGGTACGGCCAATACACCAGGGACTTAAGCACCCCATAATATGGTGTGAGAAGACCGAACGCTCTCATGAGTGCGGCACCCCGAACTTATAGCACTATATGCATCGGCTCCGAATCATGTCTTGGGTCAATAGTTGGGTTTGCCTGGCTCCCATGTTTTGGTACCTTACGTCCCGCAATGTTGCTTAAGGTAGTGTTGGGAGAACTACTGCAATTGTGCCCCAGTTGAGCTGGATTAACAGCTCAGTAGAGAAAGCTAAAACTGACCATCATGATAGTGCGAGAGACCGGTCGCTGTTCGCGAGGTTTTTCGAGTCCCTAAAGACTTATGCCGCTTAGAGCGAGGAGACGGATTTATCTGGCCTAGGCGTGGATAGCGCCCCGAACTCGGTCTTCCAAATACTAGGGGCTTCGCCGAAATTTAAAATTATAGAATTCTATGGCTAAGTGAGAGTGATAAAGCATTATATGTCCGATGGCCTGGTTTGTTGTGCTGAACGCCTCCCTAGATGGACCCAAGAATGGGAACAAGAGCGCTCAGGTTTATCCCGAACACCCCAGCACTCGTGGCATGGGGGTAGAAGCCGACGACTTGCATCTCTCAGATTTGATAAATGGCCGCACAGAAGGTAACATTTTAAATTAACAAGCGTTGCTTAACGCACATGAACAAAGTTTTCAGCGTACAGGATAATGAATGCGAGTCTACTAAAAAATTACATCTTTGGAGCACTCATCCGCTATAAGGCGGGCACCCTTCAGGACGCCCTTATAATACATCTCTGGCGTGCGATACTCCTTGCCCGGCGGCGGCGCGTCCGTCAAAAGCTTCTCCGCATCCAGCTTGCCTTAGTGCACTTTAGCATGGGCAAGGGCCCGACGGGCACCTTCAATACAGACGGAGCGCTTGATGACTTCAATCCACGGACACGCGTCCACCAGCCGCCGCACCAGACCGAAGTAGGTCCCAGGAATGGCCTCTCCAGGCCACAGCCGAACTATGAGGCCCTTCATGGCCTGTTCGGCCACCTTGTGGAGCTCGACCAGCTGCTTCAGCTGGTCGCTCAGGGGCACCGGATATTCGGCCTCAGCATACTGCGACCAGAACAACTTTTCCGTCGAGCTCCCCTTCTCGGCTCGGTAGAACGCGGCAGCATCAGATACACTACGGGGCAGATCGGCGAACGCTTCTGGAGGCTCCGGATCCGGGTAAGTAACAGATAATTTACTTTTATATTCTTGCTTTGCATAAGGAATGCCTTACCCGCCGCTATCTTCTTCATCGCCTCGATCTCCTGGAGGGCCTTCTGGGCTTCGGCCTTAGCAGTTTTGGCACTCTCAAGAGCCAAGGCGAGCTCGGACTCTCGAGTCTTCGAGTCACGCTCCAAACTCTTGTGTTTTTCCACGAGAGCCTGGAGCTCTTCCTGCACCTTCGCCACCCGCGCCTCCTGCTTCTCTCGTTGGTGCGCTCCAAGGCCGCACTATTTTCGGCCTTGGAGACCGCTTCCTTCAGGGTCGCCACCTCGGTCGTGGCCCCTGCAACATTTACGTTGGTCCTGTCATTATTTGCAACCAAGTATTTCTATATACATTTACATGCGGTACTACATACCCTCCTTGTCCTCGAGCTGCTTCTTGGCACGGCCGAGCTTGTTCTCGGACCGATCGAGGCTCTCCTTCAATGCATTGACCTCCGCAGTCAGTGCGGCAGAGGTCAGTAGCGCAGCCTGCACTCCCATATTGGCACATTTATGTTAAGACTCCTGCGTATATCTTTTTAGATCCTCAGCTCGGCTTTTCTTTCCGAACACCGAACCGAGCATCAGGGGCTACTGTCTATGCGGTAAAAAATTTTATATGTTTCGAACACATACCTCAAAACCTGTTAACAGACTTGTACAGGCTTCTGTCAGCCCGCTCTTTGCAGACTGAACCTTTTGAATCACCGCACTCATAACAGTGCGGTGTTCCTCGTCGATGGAGGCGCCGTTAAGCACCTCCTGCAAATTGTCCGGCGCCTCCGGGTGGACGGAGCTCGCCGGCGTAGTAGGCTTGCCCTTCTTATGAAGGCGCCGCCTGTCAGACTCTGGAACCGTTGATGGTTCCGGAGTACTGTCCGGCCCGGGGCCGGACTTTGATCCCTCTAGGGCTTTACCCCCTTTGGGCCTGGAGTCCGGGAGGTCGCCTTGAGGCGCCTCCAGGACCACCTCCTCCTGGTTCGGTCCCCTTCGGGACCCCACCTCGGCGTCGTCCACAGGGAGAGGGGAGGAGGCCGTCGGAAGTGAAGCGCTGTTCACATCCGACGAATTCAGGGAGCTGCTCGACAAATCACCGAGCTGAGCTCTGGGCGGACTGCATAATTAAATTTGGCGTTAGAAATTACCGAGTACTAGAGGAGCGCCGTAAAGCCATTCGGGTAGCCGGACACTTACTATTTTGCCAGGGGCTTGACCCTGGATGGCCATTCCTCCCCGCCGTCTTCGGCATCAGAGGCATAGTCCGGCAGAAGGGTCTTCCCCTTCTTGGACCCTCCGGCCTCCCCAGTTGGGGCGGCCTTCCTTTTCTTTCCTCCCCCCGTTGGAGGGGGAGAGGCTTCTTCTTCTTCCTCCTCCTCGTCTTCAGAGGCGGAGGGGGCTTCGGGGCTATCAAGCGATGAATCCGACACCACCAGGCGTCGGGAGCTCTTTCGAGTCCCCGTGGTCTTCTTCTTGGCCTTCTTCTCCGGCACCACGTGAGGTGCCGGAACCAGCAGCTTGGTTAGACGAGCATCCGCTGGGTCTTCGGGCAAAGGAGCCAGACAGTTGACCTGCCCGGACTTCTTCAGCCAGTCCTGTCAAAGGTAAGGGAGTTTAGATCCCGCATAGAGTCAAACTATGTGAAACAAAATACCCCGAAATGGGAAAATTAAGCTCATCGCGCTGGCTTGGCGCTTGGCGCAGAATCCGTGATCCTCGGTGACGGGAGGGGAGACCTCGGAGCTCTTGAATAGCACCTTCTAGGCATCCTTGTGCTTTGTGTCGAAGAGCCGGGACAGAGTCTGGTGCTGGGCCGGGTCGAACTCCCACAAATTGAAAGCCCGTCGTTGACACGGGAGAATCCGGCGGAAGAGCATGACCTGGACCACGGTGACAAGTTTAACCTTCCTGCCGATCAGGTCCTTGATGCAGGTTTTAAGTCCGGTCACTTCTACCGAATTACCCCACGACAGGCCCGTCTCTTTCCAAGATGTGAGCCGCATGGGGATGCCAGATCGGAATTCGGGGGCCGCTGCCCATTCAGGGTCACGCGGCTCGGTGATATAGAACCACACCGATTGCCACCCTTTGATGGTCTCTACGAAGGCGCCCTCGAGCCATGTAACGTTGGCTATCTTGCCCACCATGGCACCTCTGCACTCTACTTGGCGTCCGCCCACGACCTTCGGCCTGACACTAAAAATCTTCAGCCATAGGCCAAAGTGGGGCTGGATGCGGAGGAAGGCCTCGCACACGACGATAAACGCCGAGATGTTGAGGATGAAGTTCGGGGCCAGATCGTGGAAGTCCAGGCCGTAGTAGAACATGAGCCCCCGGACGAACGGGTGAAGAGGAAAGCCCAGTCCACGGAGGAAATGGGGAAGAAATACAACCCACTCATGGGGCCTAGGGGTGGGGACGAGCTGCCCCTCATCTGGAAGCCGGTGCGCAATGTTGTTGTGCAGGTATCCGGCTTTCCGCAACCTTTTGATGTGCCCCTCCGTGACGGAGGAGGCCATCCACTTGCCTCCCGCTCTGGACATGGTTGGAGAAGGTCGAGGAGAGATGTGCAGGCTTGGGCAGTGGAGCTCGAGTGCGCAGGGAGGGATAAGCAAAGGAGGAAGAAGGCGTAAATGGAAAGGGTAGATCTTTATCCCCTTATATGGGCGGCCGAAACTATAAGCCCCCACCAGCCTCATAAAACTTGCTTATCTCCCAAGCACTGCGGTTAATGGCGCGGTTGAGTTACCCACGCCCTTGAGGGAGTCCTGGACTAGGTGGTGTCCGGACAGCCGGACTATCATCGTCATCCGGACTCCAAGACTATGAAGATACAAGATTGAAGACTTCGTCCCGTGTCCGGATGGGACTTTCCTTGGCGTGGAAGGCAAGCTTGGCGATACGGATATGTAGATCTCCTACTATTGTAACCGACTCTGTGTAACCCTAGCCCTCTCCGGTGTCTATATAAACCGGAGGGTTTTAGTCCGTAGGACGAACAACCATTACAACAATCATACCATAGGCTAGCTTCTAGGGTTTAGCCTCCTTGATCTCGTGGTAGATCCACTCTTGTAACACACATCATCAATATTAATCAAGCAGGACGTAGGGTTTTACCTCCATCAAGAGGGCCCGAACCTGGGTAAAACATCGTGTCCCTCGTCTCCTGTTACCATCCGCCTAGACGCACAGTTCGGGACCCCCTACCCGAGATCCGCCAGTTTTGACACCGACATTGGTGCTTTCATTGAGAGTTCCTCTGTGTCGTCATTGATAGGCTTGATGGCTTCTTCAATCAACAACCACGCCGTCCAGGGTGAGACTTTTCTCCCCGGACAGATCTTCGTGTTCGGTGGCTTCGCGCTGCGGGCCAATTCACTTGGCCATCTGGAGCAGATTGAAAGCTACGCCCCTAGCCATCAGGTTAGGTTTGGAAGCCTAAACGTCATGGCTGACATCCGTGGGGACCTTATCTTCGATGGAGTCGAGCCACAGCCGAGCGTGCCACACTGTCACGATGGGCATGATCTAGCTCTGCCGTTGGACAGTACCCTGGAGGCCGCACACAAGTCCGCTCTGACCCATAGTTCGGAGCCGACCGCACAGATCGAGGACAGGTGGCTGGACACCGCCCCTGGAGCTGCAACTTCCACGGTGATGGAGCCGAATACTGACCTTGTCCCTTATGAAGCTCGTGACTCCGAGGCGCCGGACTCCTTGCCGGACTCCGAACCTCCTGCGCCCCTGCCAATCGAATCCGATTGGGCGCCGATCATGGAGTTCACCGCCGCGGACATCTTTCAGCACTCACCCTTTGGCGACATCCTAAATTCGCTAAAACATCTCTCGTTATCAGGAGAACCCTGGCCGGACTGCGGTCAGGATGGCTGGGATGCGGACGACGAAGAAATTCAAAGCCCACCCACCACCCACTTTGTAGCCACTGTCGATGATCTAACCGACATGCTAGACTATGACTCCGGAGACATCGACGGTATGGACGATGATGCCGGAGACGATCAAGAACCAGCGCCTACAAGGCACTGGAAGACCACCTCGTCATACGACATATACATGGTGGACACCCCAAAGGATGGGGACGCCGAAGAAGCAGCGGAGGCGGATTCTTCTAAGAAACAGCCCAAGCGCCGACATCAGCGGCGCCGCTCTAAATCCCGCCACAGTAAGAATGGAGAGTCCGGCACCGGAGATAATAACACCCCAGAGAGTGCCGAAGACAACCCCCTCCAGCAAGATTCAGCACAGGAGGACGGAGTAGCCAGCCCTCAGGAGAGAGCGGCAGACGAGGAGGACGAAAATTACATGCCTCCCTCCGAAGACGAGGCAAGCCTCAATGACGACGAATTCGTCGTGCCCGAGGATCCCGTCGAACAAGAGCATTTTAAACGCAGGCTAATGGCCACGGCGAACAGCCTAAAGAAAAAGCAGCAACAGCTTCAAGCTGATCAAGACCTGCTGGCCGACAGATGGACCGAGGTCCTCGCGACCGAAGAGTATGAACTCGAACGCCCCTCCAAAAGCTACCCAAAACGCAAGTTGCTCCCTCGACTAGAGGAGAAAGCATACAAACCTTCATCACCAGCGCACAATACGGCAGACCGACCACCCCGTGGTCGCGACAAACCTCCATCAGAACCGTACCCCGGCACCGCTCGAAAAGTACGAAGCCATGGGGGAATCCGCCGGACTTGCGGGATATATTGGAGGACAAGGCAAGACAATCCAGATCTATCTACGGATCACGTGGGCGCCCCACGACCCACGACGACTACCGTCGCGCCGGATACAGCAACTCCGGCCGGACCGAACACAGCAGACAACGCTCTCTTGAGCTACGTCGTGATATTGCTCAATATAGAGGCGCCGCACACCCACTATGCTTCACAGACAAAGTAATGGATCATCAAATCCTTGAAGGGTTTAAACCCATGAACATTGAATCTTATGATGGCACAACAGACCCCGCGGTTTGGATCGAAGATTATCTCCTTCACATCCATATGGCCCGCGGCGACGATCTCCACGCCATCAAGTACCTCCCACTCAAGCTTAAAGGAGCAGCTCGGCATTGGCTTAACAGCTTGCCAGCAGAGTCAATTGGGTGTTGGGAGGACCTGGAAGCCGCATTCCTCGACAACTTCCAAGGCACATATGTGCGACCACCACACACCGATGACCTAAGCCACATAATTCAGTAGCCAGATGAATCGGCCAGACAATTCTGGACACGGTTCTTAACAAAGAAAAATCAAATCGTCGACTGTCTGGATGCAGAGGCCCTCGCAACCTTCAAACATAACATCCGCGACGAGTGGCTGGCCCGGCACCTAGGACAGGAAAAGCCGAAATCCATGGCAGCCGTCACATCACTCATGACCCGCTTCTGTGCGAGAGAGGACAGCTGGCTAGCTCGCAGCAACAACCTCAGCAAAAACGCTGGCAGTCCGGATACTAAGGACCACAATGGCAGGTCGTGTCGAAACAAAAATAAACGCCGCGTTAACGGCGATAACAATGAAGATACGACAGTCAACACCGGATTCAGAGGCTCTAAACCCGGTCAGCGGAAGAAGCCATTCAAAAGAACCACTCCGGGTCCGTCCAATTTGGAGCGAATACTCGACCGCTCTTGCCAGATACATGGCACCCCCGAAAATCCAGCTAACCACACCAAGAGAGATTGTTGGGTATTCAAGCAGGCAGGCAAGTTAATTGCCGAAAACAATGACAAGGGGCTGCATAGCGACGACGAGGAGGAGACCCGGCCGCCGAACAATAGAGGACAGAAGGGTTTCCCCCCACAAGTGCGGACGGTAAATATGATATACGCAACCCACATACCCAAGAGGGAGCGGAAGCGTGCACTTCGGGACATATATGCGATGGAGCCAGTCGCCCCGAAGTTCAATCCATGGTCCTCTTGCCCGATCACTTTTGATCGAAGGGACCACCCCACCAGTATCCGCCATCGCAGATTTGCCGCATTGGTTTTAGACCCAATCGTCGATTGATTTCACCTCACTAGAGTCCTCATGGACGGCGGCAGCAGCCTGAACCTGCTTTATCAGGATACAGTGTGCAAGATGGGCATAGACCCCTCAAGGATTAAACCTACAAAGACGACCTTCAAAGGCGTCATACCAGGTGTCGAGGCCAATTGTACAGGCTCGGTCACACTGGAAGTGGTCTTCGGATCCCCGGATAATTTCCGAAGCGAGAAGTTAATCTTCGATATAGTCCCGTTCCGCAGCGGCTATCACGCCCTGCTCGGACGAACCGCGTTTGCAAAGTTCAACGCGGTGCCGCATTATGCATACCTCAATCTCAAGATGCCAGGCCCTCGTGGAATCATCACGGTCAACGGAAACACTGAACGCTCCCTCCGAACGGAGGAGCACACAGCGGCTCTCGCAGCAGAAGTTCAGAACAGCCTCTTAAGGCAACTTTCGAGTCCTGCCGTTAAAAGATCGGACGGGATTAAACACGCCTGGAGTAACATACACCAAGACCACCTAGCGCGTTCCGAGCACGCGTAGCAATGCGGCCCCAACCGCAGCCCTTACATGATTGTAAGACAAGCTCCCCGTGTACATCATTACGCTCTGGAGATACCTTGGGCATAGGGGGAGGGACACGACCACGACATGCCCAGGGTGCGGCTCAACCACACCAGGGGCTCCTAAGTGTGTCGATCTTTTTCTTTCCCTTTTTTTATTCTTATTTTATCCACAGGACTCCGTTTACAAGAGGCCCTGTCCGGTAGTAGATCTGCCGAACCCACGATGCAACAGCCAGGGAGGAACCAGGGCTATGACGAACACTCAGGTGGTCTCCATTACGAGAATTTCTGTTTATTACCCCATTCCGCAGCCTATCCCTGGAGGGGGACATGTCTAATAGTCCAAACCCTTGGTTACCGCACTATTTGTATCGTTCTGCACTCACAGCAGAACTCCTCGAATAAACAATGCATCATTTCTCGCTTATAATTGCATTCCCTTTATTTATATATATGTTCACTTATGACATCTTGCATCCGTACAATTCAGTACGGCAGAATACACCAGGGGCTTATGTTCCCCGCATTATGGTGTGAAGTCCGAACACTTTCACAAGTGCGGCACCCCGAACTTATAGCACTATATGCATCGGCTCCGAATCGTGTCTTGGGTCAATAGTTGGGTTTGCCCGACTCCCATGTTTTGGTACCTTACGTTCTGTTCCATCGGCTAAGGTAGCACTGGGAGAACCACTGCGATTGCGCCCCAGTTGAGCTGGGTTAACGCCTCAGTGGAGAAAGCTAAAACTGACCGTCATGATAAGGCGAGAGCTGGTCGCTGTTCGAGAGGTCTTTTCGAGTCCTTAAAGACTTATGCCGCTTAGAGCGAGGAACCGGCTATGTCCGGCCAAGGCATGGATAGCGCCCCGAATTCGGTCTTCCGAACACTAGGGGCTTCGCCGAAATTTAAAATTATAGAATTCTATGGCTAAGTGAGAGTGTTCAAGCATTATAAGTCCGGTTGCCTTGTTCATTGTGTTGAGCGCCTCCCTAGATGGACCCAAAGATGGGAACAAGAGCGCTCAAGTTTATCCCGAACACCCCAGCACTCGTGGCATGGGGGCTGAAGCCGACGACTTGCCATCTCTCAGATTTGATAAACGGCCGCACATAAGGTAATATTTTAAATCAAACAAGCGTTGCTTAGCGCATATGAACAAAGTTTTCAGCGCACAGGATAACACATTGCGAGTCTACTCAAAAAATTACATCTCTGGGGCACTCATCCGCAATCTTGCGGGCACCCTTCAGGACAGTCTTATAGTACATTTCGGGCGTACGATACTCCTTGCCCGCCGGCGGCGCGTCCGTCAGAAGCCTCTCAGCATCCAGCCTGCCCCAGTGCACCTTTGCGCGAGCAAGGGCCCGACGGGCACCTTCAATGCAGGCGGAGCGCTTGATGACCTCCACCCAAGGGCACGCATCCACCAGCCGCCGCACGAGGCCGAAGTAGCTCCCAGGCATGGCCCCTCCAGGCCACAGCCGGACTATAAGGCCCTTCATGGCCTGCTCGGCTACCTTGTGGAGCTCGACCAGCTGCTTTAGCTGGTCGCTAGGGGGCACCGGATGTCCGGCCTCAGCATATTGAGACCAGAAGACCTTCTCCGTTGAGCTCCCCTCCTCGGCCCGGTAGAATGCGGCGGCATCGGACACGCTGCAAGGCAGATCTGCAAACGCCCCTGGAGAGCTCCGAATTCGGGTAAGTAACAGGTAATTTACATTCACATGCTTGCTTTGCATGAAAAATGCCTTACCCGCCGCTATCTTCTTCATCGCCTCAATCTCCTGGAGGGACTTATGGGCCTCGGCCTTGGCGGCTTTGGCACTTTCAAGAGCTGAGGCAAGCTCGGACTCTCGAGTCTTTGAGTCGCGCTCCAAACTCTCATGCTTTTCCATGAGAGCCTGGAGCTCTTGCCGCACCTCCGCCATCCGCGCCTCCTGCTTCTCTCGCTCCGCCCGTTCTGCGGCCGCATTGCGTTCGGCCGCGGACACGGCCTCCTTCAGGGTTGCCACCTCGTTCGTGGCCCCTGCAGTACCCACGTTATCCTTGTTATTTCTATTGCAACCAAAATCCTTTTCTGTAAGGTACAAATTTCAAAGTGGTGTTACTCACCTTCTTTGTCCTCGAGCTGCTTCTTGGCAAGGCCGAGCTCTCGCTCGGACCGCTCGAGGTCCTTCTTCAAAGCACCGACCTCCGCAGTTAGTGCAGCAGAGGTCAGCAGCGCAGCCTGCAAACCCATATTGACATAATTTTTAGCACTCCTGCGCATATCTTTTTTAGATCCTCAGTCCGGTTTTTCTTTCCGAACACCGAACCGAGCATCAGGGGCTACTGTCTATGCGGTATCACATTACATATTTTAAACTTCTTACCTCAAAGCCTGTTAGAAGGTTGCTGCAAGCTTCGGTTAGCCCGCTCTTGGCGAGCTGAACCTTCTGAATCACCGCACTCATAATAGTGCGGTGTTCTTCCTTGATGGAAGCGCCGTTGAGCGCCTCCAACAAGTTGTTCGGCGCCTCCGGTTGGACGGAGGCCGCCGGTGTCACGGTCTTGCCCTTCTTGTGAAGGGGCCGCCTGCCGGACTCCGGAACCACTACGGGTTCCGGCACAGAGTCCGACGCGAAGTCCGTGAGGTCACCTTGTGGCACCTCCGGAGCCTCCCCCTCCTGGCGGGTCCCCTCCTGGGATCCCACCTCGGCGTCCTCAGCATCGCGAGGGGTGGAGGCGATCGGAATGGATTCTACATCCGACGGGGCCAAGGACCCGTTGGATGAAGCGGGAAGGTCCTCCTCGGCCGGGCTACAGATAGTATGCGACATTAGAAGGACACTACGTGGCACAAAAAAGAAATTACAAATCACTCAGGGATCCGGATACTTACGATCTTGCCAGAGGCTTGGCCCTTGAGGGCCACTCCTCGTCGCCGTCGTTGGCATTGGCGGAGCTGTCCGGAGGAAGGGTCCTTCCCCTCTTAGACCCTACGGCTTCCCCCGTTGGGGAAGCCTTCCTCTTCCTCTCTCCCGTCTCCAGGGGAGAGCCTTCTTTCTCCTCCTCGCCTTCGGGGGAGGAGTCCGCCTCGGAGTCATCGGACACCTGAAAACGGGAACTCTTTCGAGTACCCGTGGCCTCCTTCTTGGCCTTCTTCTCCGGCACCACATGCGGTGCCGGAACCAGCAGCCCCACTAGACGGGCATCTACTGGGTTTTCTGGCATGGGAGCCGGACAGATAATCTGCTCGGCCTTCTTCATCCAGTCCTGTCAAAGGAAAGGGGGAGATTAAATCCCGCGTAAGGTCGAACTATTAAAAACAAGTGTCCCGTAAAGGGGTAGAATCACTTACCTCGTCAGCTGGACGCTGCGAGCGAAATCCGCGATCTTCAGTGGCGGATGCGGGAGCTTCGGCGTCCTTGAAGAGCACCTTCCAGGCATCTTCATACCTAGTGTCGAAGAGCCTGCTCAAGGTTTGGTGCTGTGCCGGATTGAACTCCCACAATTTAAATGCCCATTCTTGGCAAGGGAGAATCCGGCGGATGAGCATGACTTGGACCACGTTGACAAGCTTGAGCTTCTTGTTCAGCAGCTTCTGGATACAGGCTTGGAGTCCGGTCAGCTCCTCCGAATCACCCCAGGTTAGGCCACTCTCCTTCCAAGAGGTGAGCCGCGTGGGGATTCCAGATCTAAATTCGGGGGCCGCTACCCATTTAGGGTCACGCGGCTTGGTGATGTAGAACCACCCCGATTGCCATCCCTTGATGGTTTCCACGAAGGCGCCCTCGAGCCAGACGACGTTGGGTATCTTACCCACCATGGCGCCTCTGCACTCTACCTGATTCCCCTTTACTACCTTTGGGTTGACATTGAAGGTCTTGAGCCACAAGCCGAAGTGGGGCTGGATGCACAGGAAGGCCTCACACACGATGATAAATGCCGAGATGTTGAGGATGAAGTTTGGCGCCAGATCGTGGAAATCTGGTCCGTAGTAGAACATGAGCCCCGGACAAAGGGGTGAAGTGGAAAGCCCAGTCCGCGGAGGAAATGGGAAAGGAAGACCACCCTCTCATGGGGCCTGGGGGTGGGGATGAGCTGCCCCTTGTTGGGGAGACGGTGCGCGATGTCGCTGGATAGGTATCCGGCGTCGCGCAGCCTTTCGATGTGCCCCTCCATGACGGAGGAGGCCATCCACTTGCCTCCCGCTCCAGACATGACTGGAGAAGGTTGAGACGAGATGTGCGAACTTGGGCGCTGGAGCTCGAGTGCGCGAAGACGGATAAGCAAAGGAGGAAGAAAGCGTAGGTAAAAAGGTGGATCCTTATCCCCTTATATATGGGCGGACGAAGACTATGCGTCCCCACCGGCCTGGTAAAACTCACTTATCCCCCAAGCGCCACCATCAATGGCGCGGTTGGGTTACCCACATCCGTATTGATGGGAATCCCGGGATAAGGGGAACACGATCTCTGCTTCGACAAGACGTGCCAAGGAAACCGCTTCGCTAAACGCGCTGAGGTGGTATAATAAAAAACGATTCAAGTAAAGGCTTGGTAGTGGTGTGACGTCATACCAAAAAATACGTCAGCAGATTGAACTTGTGTACATATTATTCTCTCTACGGTGGAATGTGGAATTTATTTTGCAGAGCCGGACACTATCCTGGTGTTCACAATCTTCTATGAATTATTCAGAGGAGGAACCCGCCTTGAAATGCCGAACAATATGCGCGCCGGACTCATCGTCATTGAAGCCTGGTTCAGGGGCTACTGAGGGATGTTGGAAATATGCCCTAGAGGCAATAATAAAAGCATTATTATTATATTTCCTTGTTCATGATAATTGTCTTTATTCATGCTATAATTGTGTTATCCGGAAATCGTAATACATGTGTGAATAATAGACACCAACATGTCCCTAGTAAGCCTCTAGTTGACTAGCTCATTGATCAACAGATAGTCATGATTTCCTGACTATGGACATTGGATGTCATTGATAATGAGATCACATCATTAGGAGAATGATGTGATGGACAAGACCCAATCCTAAACATAGCACAAGATCGTATAGTTCGTTTGCTAGAGTTTTCCAATGTCAAAGTATCTTTTCCTTAGACCATGAGATCGGGTAACTCCCGGATACCGTAGGAGTGCTTTGGGTGTGCCAAACGTCACAAGTAACTGGGTGACTATAAAGGTATACTACGGGTATCTCCGAAAGTGTCTGTTGGGTTGACATGGATCAAGACTGGGATTTGTCACTCCGTATGACGGAGAGGTATCACTGGGCCCACTCGGTAATGCATCATCATAATGAGCTCAAAGTGACCAAGTGTCTGGTCACGGGATCATGCATTACGGCACGAGTAAAGTGACTTGCCGGTAACGAGATTGAACGAGGTATTGGGATACCGACGATCGAATCTCGGGCAAGTAACATATCGATTGGCAAAGGGAATTGTATACGGGGTTGCTTGAATCCTCGACATCGTGGTTCATCCGATGAGATCATCGAGGAGCATATGGGAGCCAATATGGGTATCCAGATCCCGCTGTTGGTTATTGACCGGAGAGCGATCTCGGTCATGTCTACATGTCTCCCGAACCCGTAGGGTCTACACACTTAAGGTTCGGTAACGCTAGGGTTGTAGGGATATGTATATGCAGTAACCCGAATGTTGTTCGGAGTCCCGGATGAGATCCCGGACGTCACGAGGAGTTCCGGAATGGTCCGGAGGTAAAGATTTATATATGGGAAGTCCTGTTTCGGCCATCGGGACAAGTTTCGGGGTCATCGGTATTGTACCGGGACCACCGGAAGGGTCCCGGGGGTCCACCAGGTGGGGCCACCTGTCCCGGGGGGCCACATGGGCTGTAGGGGGTGCGCCTTGGCCTACATGGGCCAAGGGCACCAGCCCCAAGAGGCCCATGCGCCTAGGGTTTCAAGGAGGAAGAGTCCTAGGAGGGGAAGGCACCTCCTAGGTGCCTTGGGGAGGAGGGATTCCTCCCCCTTGGCTGCACCCCCCTAGGAGATTGGATCTCCTAGGGCCGCCCCCCCCCCCTTGGCCCTCCTATATATAGTGGGGGAAGTAGGGCTCTTCATCCACGCCTTTGGTTGCCTCCTTCTCCCTCTCCAATACCTCCTCCTCCTCCATAGTGCTTGGCGAAGCCCTGACGGAGTACTGCAGCTCCATCACCACCACGCCGTTGTGCTGATGCTGGAGCCATCTTCCTCAACCTCTCCTTCGCCCTTGCTGGATCAAGAAGAAGGAGACGTAGCTGCTCCGTACGTGTGTTGAACGCGGAGGTGCCGTCCGTTCGGTACTAGGATCTCCGGTGATTTGGATCACATCGTGTTCGACTACCTCATCCCCGTTCTTTGAACGCTTCCGCTTGCGATCTACAAGGTACGTAGATGCATCCAATCACTCGTTGCTAGATGAACTCATAGATGGATCTTGGTGAAACCGTAGGAAATTTTTTGTTTTCTGCAACGTTATCCAACAGTGGCATCATGAGCTAGGTCTATGCGTAGTTCTTCTTGCGCGAGTAGAACACAATTTGTTGTGGGCGTAGATGTTGTCAACTTTCTTGCCGCTACTAGTCTTATCTTGCTTCAACGGTATTGTGGGATGAAGCGGCCCGGACCAACCTTACACGTACGCTTACGTGAGACCGGTTCCACCGACTAACATGCACTAGTTGCATAAGGTGGCTGGCGGGTGTCTGTCTCTCCTACTTTAGTTGGAGCGGATTCGATGAAAAGGGTCCTTATGAAGGGTAAATAGAAGTTGACAAATCACGTTGTGGTTTCACGTAGGTAAGAAAACGTTCTTGCTAGAACCCTACTTCAGCCACGTAAAACTTGCAACAACAATTAGAGGACGTCTAACTTGTTTTTGCAGCAAGTGCTTTGTGATATGATATGGCCAAAGTTGTGATGAATGATGAATGATCTATATGTGATGTATGAGATGTTCATGCTATTGTAATAGGAATCACGACTTGCATGTCGATGAGTATGAAAACCGACAGGAGCCATAGGAGTTGTCTTTATTTCTTGTATGACCTGCGTGTCATTGAGAAATGCCATGTAAATTACTTTACTTTATTGCTAAACGCGTTAGCCATAGTAGTAGAAGTAATAGTTGGCGAGCAACTTCATGGAGACATGATGATGGGGATCATGATGATGGAGATCATGGTGTCAAGCCGGTGACAAGATGATCATGGAGCCCCAAGATGGAGATCAAAGGAGCTATGTGATATTGGCCATATCATGTCACTATTATTATTTGATTACATTTGATGTTTATCATGTTTTGCATCTTGTTTACTTAGAACGACGGTAGTAAATAAGATGATCCCTCACAATAATTTCAAGAAAGTGTTACCCCTAACTGTGCACCGTTGCGACAGTTCGTTGTTTCAATGCACCACGTGATGATCGGGTGTTTGATTCAAAACATTCACATACAACGGGTGTAAGACAGATTTACACATGCAAACACTTAGGTTGACTTGACGAGCCTAGCATGTGTATAGACATGGCCTCGGAACACAGAAGACCGAAAGGTCGAGCATGAGTCGTATAGAAGATACGATCAACATGAAGATGTTCACCGATGTTGACTAGTCCGTCTCACGTGATGATCGGACACGGCCTAGTTGACTCGGATCATGTTATACTTAGATGACTAGAAGAGGGATGTCTATCTAAGTGGGAGTTCATTAAATAATTTGATTAGATGAACTTAATTATCATGAAATTAGTCTAAAATCTTTACAATATGTCTTTTAGATCAAATGGCCAACGTAGTCCTCAACTTCAACGCGTTCCTAGAGAAAACCAAGCTGAAAGACGATGGCAGCAACTATACGGACTGGGTCCGGAACCTGAGGATCATCCTCATAGCTGCCAAGAAAGATTATGTCCTACAAGCACCGCCGGGTGACGCACCTGTTCTCCCTGCAGAACAAGACGTTATGAACGCTTGGCAGGCACGTACCGATGACTACTCCCTCGTTCAGTGCGGCATGCTTTACAGCCTAGAGCCGGGGCTCCAAAAGCGTTTTGAGAGACATGGAGCATATGAGATGTTCGAAGAGCTGAAAATGGTTTTCCAAGCTCATGCCCGGGTCGAGAGATATGAAGTCTCCGACAAATTCTTCAGCTGTAAGATGGAGGAAAATAGTTCTGTCAGTGAGCACATACTCACTATGTCTGGGTTACATAACCGCTTGACTCAGCTGGGAGTTAATCTCCCGGATGATGCAGTCATTGACAGAATCCTCCAGTCACTTCCACCGAGCTACAAGAGCTTTGTGATGAACTTCAATATGCAGGGGATGGAAAAGACCATTCCTGAGGTATTTGCAATGCTGAAATCAGCAGAGGTAGAAGTCAAGAAGGAACATCAAGTGTTAATGGTCAATAAAACCACTAAGTTCAAGAAGGGCAAGGGTAAAAAGAACTTCAAGAAGGACGGCAAGGGAGTTGCCGCGCCCAGAAAGCAAGCTGCCGGGAAGAAGCCAAAGAATGGACCCAAGCCCGAGACTGAGTGCTTTTATTGCAAGGAAAGTGGTCACTGGAAGCGGAACTGCCGCAAATACTTAGCGGACAAGAAGACCGGCAAAACAAAAGGTATATGTGATATACATGTAATTGATGTGTACCTTACTAGTACTCGTAGTAGCTCCTGGGTATTTGATACTGGTGCAGTTGCTCACATTTGTAACTCAAAGCGGGGGCTGCGGAATAAGTGGAGACTGGCAAAGGACGAGCTGACGATGCGCGTCGGGAATGGTTCCAAGGTCAATGTGATCGCCGTCGGCACGCTACCTCTATATTTACCTTCGGGATTAGTTTTAAACCTTAATAATTGTTATTTAGTGCCAACTTTGAGCATGAACATTGTATCGGGATCTCGTTTAATTCGAGATGGCTACTCATTTAAATCCAACAATAATGGTTGTCTATTTATATGAGAGATATGTTTTATGGTCATGCTCCTATGGTGAATGGTTTATTCTTAATGAATCTCGAGCGTAATGTTACACATATTCACAGTGTGAGTACGAAAAGATGTAAAGTTGATAATGATAGTCCCACATACTTGTGGCACTGCCGCCTTGGTCACATAGGTGTCAAACGCATGAAAAAGCTCCATGCAGATGGACTTTTAGAGTCTCTTGATTATGAATTATTTGACACGTGCGAACCATGCCTCATGGGTAAGATGACCAAGACTCCGTTCTCAGGAACAATGGAGCGAGCAACCAACTTATTGGAAATCATACATACTGATGTGTGCAGTCCAATGAGTGTTGAGGCTCGCGGTGGCTATCGTTATGTTCTCACCCTCACTGATGATTTGAGTAGATATGGGTATATCTACCTAATGAAACACAAGTCTGAAACCTTTGAAAAGTTCAAGGAATTTCAGAGTGAGGTTGAGAATCAACGTGACAGGAAAATCAAGTTTCTACGATCAGATCGTGGAGGAGAATACTTGAGTCACGAATTTGGCACACACTTAAGAAAATGTGGAATAGTTTCACAACTCATGCCGCCTGGAACACCTCAGCGTAATGGTGTGTCCGAACGTCATAATCGCACTCTATTAGATATGGTGCGATCTATGATGTCTCTTACCGATTTACCGCTATCTTTTTGGGGCTATGCTTTAGAGACTGCCGCATTCACTTTAAATAGGACTCCGTCGAAATCCGTTGAGACGACACCGTTTGAATTATGGTTTGGAAAGAAACCTAAGCTGTCATTTCTGAAAGTTTGGGGATGCGATGCTTATGTCAAGAAACTTCAACCTGAAAAGCTCGAACCCAAGTCGGAAAAATGCGTCTTCATAGGATACCCTAAAGAAACTGTTGGGTATACCTTCTACCTCAGATCCGAAGGCAAGATCTTTGTTGCCAAGAATGGATTCTTTCTAGAGAAAGAGTTTCTCTCGAAAGAAGTAAGTGGGAGGAAAGTAGAACTTGATGAAGTGTTACCTCTTGAACCGGAAAATGGCACAACTCAAGAAAATGTTCCTGAGGTGCCTGCACCTACTAGAGAGGAAGTTATTGATGATGATCAAGATACTTCTGATCAAGCTCCTACTGAAATTCGAAGGTCCACAAGGACACGTTCCGCACCAGAGTGGTACGGCAACCCTGTCTTGGAAATCATGTTGTTAGACAACGGTGAACCTTCGAACTATGAAGAAGCGATGGCGGGCCCGGATTCCGACAAATGGCTAGAAGCCATGAAATCCGAGATAGGATCCATGTATGAAAACGAAGTATGGACTTTGACTGACTTGCCCATTGAGCGGCGAGCCATAGAAAATAAATGGATCTTTAAGAGGAAGACAGACGGGGATGGTAATGTGACCATCTATAAAGCTCGGCTTATCGCTAAGGGTTATCGACAAGTTCAAGGGGTTGACTACGATGAGACTTTCTCACCGGTAGTGAAGCTGAAGTCCGTCCGAATCATGTTAGCAATTGCCGCATTCTACGATTATGAAATATGGCAAATGGACGTTAAAACGGCATTCCTTAATGGTTTCCTTAAAGAAGAATTGTATATGATACAACCGTAAGGTTTTGTCGATCCTAAGAATGCTGACAAGGTGTGCAAGCTCCAACGCTCGATTTATGGGCTGGTGCAAGCATCTCGGAGTTGGAACATTCGCTTTGATGAGATGATCAAAGCGTTTGGGTTTACGCAGACTTATGGAGAAGCCTGCGTTTAGAAGAAAGCGAGTGGGAGCTCTGTAGCATTTCTCATACTATATGTAGATGACATACTTTTGATGGGAAATAATATAGAACTCTTGGACAACATCAAGGCCTATTTGAATAAGAGTTTTTCAATGAAGGACCTTGGAGAAGCTACTTATATATTAGGCATCAAGATCTATAGAGATAGATCAAGACGCCTCATAGGTCTTTCACAAAGCACATACCTTGATAAGATATTGAAGAAGTTCAATATGTATCAATCTAAGAAGGGGTTCTTGCCTGTGTTACAAGGTGTGAAATTGAGCTCAGCTCAATGTTCGACCACGGCAGAAGATATAGAAGAGATGAGTGTCATCCCCTATACCTCAGCCATAGGTTCTATTATGTATGCCATGCTGTGTACTAGACCTGATGTAAACCTTGCCGTAAGTTTGGTAGGAAGGTTCCAAAGTAATCCCGGCAATGAACACTGGACAGCGGTCAAGAATATCCTGAAGTACCTGAAAAGGACTAAGGAAATGTTTCTCGTTTATGGAGGTGACGAAGAGCTCGTCGTAAAGGGTTACGTCGACGCTAGCTTCGACACAGATCTGGATGACTCTAAGTCACAAACCGGATACGTGTATATTTTGAATGGTAGGGCAGTAAGCTGGTGCAGTTGCAAGCAGAGCGTCGTGGCGGGATCTACATGTGAAGCGGAGTACATGGCAGCCTCGGAGGTAGCACATGAAGCAATATGGGTGAAGGAGTTCATCACCGACCTAGGAGTCATACCCAATGCGTCGGGGCCAATCAAACTCTTCTGTGACAACACTGGAGCTATTGCACTTGCCAAGGAGCCCAGGTTTCACAAGAAGACAAGGCACATCAAGCATCGCTTCAACTCCATTCGTGAAAATGTTCAAGATGGAGACATAGAGATTTGTAAAGTACATACGGACCTGAATGTAGCAGATCCGTTGACTAAACCTCTCCCTAGAGCAAAACATGATCAACACCAAAATTCCATGGGTGTTCGATTCATCATAGTGTAACTAGATTATTGACTCTAGTGCAAGTGGGAAACTGTTGGAAATATGCCCTAGAGGCAATAATAAAAGCATTATTATTATATTTCCTTGTTCATGATAATTGTCTTTATTCATGCTATAATTGTGTTATCCGGAAATCGTAATACATGTGTGAATAATAAACACGAACATGTCCCAAGTAAGCCTCTAGTTGACTAGCTCGTTGATCAACAGATAGTCATGATTTCCTGACTATGGACATTGGATGTCATTGATAACGAGATCACATCATTAGGAGAATGATGTGATGGACAAGACCCAATCCTAAACATAGCACAAGATCGTATAGTTTGTTTGCTAGAGTTTTCCAATGTCAAAGTATCTTTTCCTTAGACCATGAGATCGTGTAACTCCCGGATACCGTAGGAGTGCTTTGGGTGTGCCAAACGTCACAAGTAACTGGGTGACTATAAAGGTATACTACGGGTATCTCCGAAAGTGTCTGTTGGGTTGACATGGATCAAGACTGGGATTTGTCACTCCGTATGACGGAGAGGTATCACTGGGCCCACTCGGTAATGCATCATCATAATGAGCTCAAAGTGACCAAGTGTCTGGTCACGGGATCATGCATTACGGCATGAGTAAAGTGACTTGCCGGTAACGAGATTGAACGAGGTATTGGGATACCGATGATCGAATCTCGGGCAAGTAACATATCGATTGACAAAGGGAATTGTATACGGGGTTGCTTGAATCCTCGACATCGTGGTTCATCCGATGAGATCATCGAGGAGCATATGGGAGCCAATATGGGTATCCAGATCCCGCTGTTGGTTATTGACCGGAGAGCGATCTCGGTCATGTCTACATGTCTCCCGAACCCGTAGGGTCTACACACTTAAGGTTCGGTAACGCTAGGGTTGTAGGGATATGTATATGCAGTAACCCGAATGTTGTTCGGAGTCCCGGATGAGATCCCGGACGTCACGAGGAGTTCCGGAATGGTCCGGAGGTAAAGATTTATATATGGGAAGTCCTGTTTCGGCCATCGGGACAAGTTTCGGGGTCATCGGTATTGTACCGGGACCACCGGAAGGGTCCCGGGGGTCCACCAGGTGGGGCCACCTGTCCCGGGGGGCCACATGGGCTGTAGGGGGTGTGCCTTGGCCTACATGGGCCAAGGGCACCAGCCCCAAGAGGCCCATGCGCCTAGGGTTTCAAGGAGGAAGAGTCCTAGGAGGGGAAGGCACCTCCTAGGTGCCTTGGGGAGGAGGGATTCCTCCCCCTTGGCCACACCCCCCTAGGAGATTGGATCTCCTAGGGCCGGCGCCCCCCCCCCCTTGGCCCTCCTATATATAGTGGGGGAAGGAGGGCTCTTCATCCACGCCCTTGGTTGCCTCCTTCTCCCTCTCCAATACCTCCTCCTCCTCCATAGTGCTTGGCGAAGCCCTGACGGAGTACTGCAGCTCCATCACCACCACGCCGTTGTGCTGCTGCTGGAGCCATCTTCCTCAATCTCTCCTTCCCCCTTGTTGGATCAAGAAGAAGGAGACGTCGCTGCTCCGTACGTGTGTTGAACGCGGAGGTGCCGTCCGTTCGGTACTAGGATCTCCGGTGATTTGGATCACATCGTGTTCGACTACCTCATCCCCGTTCTTTGAACGCTTCCGCTCGCGATCTACAAGGTATGTAGATGCATCCAATCACTCGTTGCTAGATGAACTCATAGATGGATCTTGGTGAAACCGTAGGAAAATTTTTGTTTTCTGCAACGTTATCCAACAAGGGAGTCCTGGACTAGGGGGTGTCCGGACAGCCGGACTATCATCGTCAGCCGGACTCCAAGACTATGAAGATACAAGATTGAAGACTTCGTCCCGTGTCCGGATGGGACTTTCCTTGGCGTGGAAGGAAAGCTTGGCGATACGGATATGTAGATCTCCTACTATTGTAACCGACTCTGTGTAACCCTATCCCTCTCTGGTGTCTATATAAACCGGAGGGTTTTAGTCCGTAGGACGAACAACCATTACAACGATCATACCATAGGCTAGCTTCTAGGGTTTAGCCTCCTTGATCTCGTGGTAGATCCACTCTTGTAACACACATCATCAATATCAGTCAAGAAGGACGTAGGGTTTTACCTCCATCAAGAGGGCCCGAACCTGGGTAAAACATCGTGTCCCTCGTCTCCTGTTACCATCCGCCTAGACGCACAGTTCGGGACCCCCTACCCGAGATCCGCCGGTTTTGACACCGACACCCGTATTGATGAGAATCCCGGAATAAGGGGACACGATCTCTGCTTCGACAAGACGTGCCAAGGAAACCGCCTCGCTAAACACGCTGAGGTGGAACAGTAAAACGATTCAAATAAAGGCTTGACCATGGCATGATGTCACGCTGCGGAATACGTCAGTAGATTAGATTTGTGCGGAAATTATTCTCTCTACGGTGGTATGTGGAACTTACTTTTACAGAGCCGTACACTATCCTTGTGTTCAACATCTTCTATGAAGTATTCGGAGGAGGAACCCGCCTTGCAATGCCGAAGACAATTTGCGCGCCGGACTCGTCGTCATTGAAGCCTGGTTCAGGGGCTACTGAGAGAGTCCTGGATTAGGGGGTGTCTGGATGGCCGGACTATGATCATTGGCCGGACTCCCGGACTATGAAGATACAAGACTGAAGACTCCGTCCCGTGTCCGGATGGGACTTTCCTTGCGTGGAAGGCAAGCTTGGCGATACGATATGAAGATCTCCTCCCATTGTAACCAACTCTGTGTAACCCTAGCCCTCTCTGGTGTCTATATAAACCGGAGAGTTTTAGTCCGTCGGACAAACAACAATCATACCATAGGCTAGATTCTAGGGTTTAGCCTCTCTGGTCTCGTGGTAGATCAACTCTTGTACTACCCATATCATCAATATTAATCAAGCAGGCGTAGGGTTTTACCTCCACCGAGAGGGCCCGAACCTGGGTAAAAACATCGTGTCCCTTGTCTCCTATTACCATCCGCCTAGACGCACAGTTCGGGACCCCCTACCCGAGATTCGCCGGCCCCCTTTCCTTCCTCTCCTCTCTCCCCTTCCTTCCCCCTCTCCTACTTGGACAAGGAAAGGAGGGAGTCCTACTCCCGGTGGGAGTAGGACTCCTCCCTGGCGCGCCTCCTCCTGGCCGGCCGTCCCCTCCCCCTTGCTCCTTTATATACGGGGGCAGGGGGCACCTCTAGACACAACAATTGATCCTCGAGATCTATTAGCCATGTGCGGTGCCCCCTCCACCATATTTCACCTCGATAATATCGTAGCGGTGCTTAGGCGAAGCCCTGCGTCGGTAGAACATCATCATCGTCACCACGCCGTCGTGCTGACGGAACTCTCCCTCAAAGCTTGGCTGGATCGGAGTTCGAGGGACGTCATCGAGCTGAACGTGTGCTAAACTCGGAGGTGCCGTGTGTTCGGTACTTGATCGGTCGGATCGTGAAGACGTATGACTACATCAACCACGTTGTGCTAACGCTTCCGCTTTCAGTCTATGAGGGTACATGGACAACACTCTCCCCTCTCGTTACTATGCATCACCATGATCTTGCGTGTGCGTAGGAAAATTTTGAAATTACTACATTCCCCAACACCTACAAGCTGAGGGCAATGGACTCTTTGTCGTCTACTGGCGGACGGCAAAGAGGAGGCCGTCAGCTAGCGGACGTCAAAGAAGCTTTTCCGTCAGCTAGCAGACGGGAAAAAATTGGTTGATGGCAAAGCCTTCCTTTGCCATCCGCTGCCTCTTTGCCTTCCGCTTTCTCGTGGCTGATGCCAAGGACATTCTTTGCCATCTGCTAGCAGATGGCAAAGAGGGGCCAGGCGGCAAATCTTCTGATTCCAGTAGTGAGAGGGATACCTAGGTATTTAATAGAGAATTTGCCTTAATTTCAACTAAGAATATCTAGAAAGACCCGAAGTTCTTCCTCTACCATACTAATGGGTATCTACTCACTTTTGTTATAGTTTATATTCATCCTAGAAACTTTCTCAAAGCAAGATAAATTCATTTTAAGGATTTATGCCTTCTCTACATCTTTGTCTAAGAATAATATGGCATCATTTGCATGCTGGATATACATGATGCCTCCAGTGCAAACAGAAGGGCAGAATTCTCTAACTACATCATGCAATGTTGCTTTAGCTAACATCACAGTAAAAACATCTACCACTGGATTACTGAGAAGGGGGGAAGGGGATTCCTTCTTCTAAGCCCTTTGCCAGTACTGGAAACTACCCTTACAACCATTAATTTTGACATCAACAGACCCCGACGAGTAATTTTATGGATCCAAGAGGATCACTTACCACCAAAGCCTCTACACTATAACAATTCTCCCAAGAAATCTTGGTTGACAATGTCAAAGGCCTTTTCTTGGTCTAATTTAAGTGTCAGTCCTTGCTCTTTAGAAGAACAGAATGAATGCAATACTGCTACTTCTTGAGTTTGCGTTGGTTTTTCCATGAAGAGGGAAGGGTGATGCAGCAAAGTAGAGATAAGTATTTCCCTCAGTTGAGAACCAATGTACCAATCTAGTAGGAGGAACACACAAGTCTCCAATAATTGTACCTACACAAACAAACAAATACTTGCACCCAACACGATAAAGGGGTTGGCAATCCCTTCACAGTTACTTGCAAGGATGAGATCTGATAGTGATAGATATAGAAGATACGTAAAAGTGTGAAATAAAATAAAATTAAATAAATTGCAACAGCGTATTTTTTATGTTTTTGATTTTACAGATTTGAAAATAATATGATAAAAGATAGACCAGGGCCATAGTTTTCACTAAAGGCTTCTCTCTTGAAAGAAAGCATACGGTGGGTAAATAAATTACCGTTGAGCAATTGATAGAAAAGAGCGTAGTTATGACAGTATCTAAGGCAATGATCATGTATATAGGCATCACGTCCATGACAAGTAGACCGACTCCTGCCTGCATCTACTACTATTACTCCACACATCGACTGCTATTCAGCACACATCGGCTTGGGGGGAGGGTCAGATGTGCAACGCGCGGACGGCGGTCTGATGTGCAGCGCGAGGGCGGTGGCTCGATGTAGGGCTAGAGCTCG
>NC_041391.1:638877802-638878890 GCF_002162155.2 Triticum dicoccoides
CGAAAACTTCGTTCGAGCGCCGAAATCGCCCGCCAAGTTTCTAGCCTCCGTAGGACTGACACGTGTCCACCTACGCTGACACTTAATCCGAGTCCATACACCCTACATGTGCCAACACATTTTAGGTCACTAAATACGTAGCTACGTCGACACATAATCTGTTAAGGGCCACATATATGCCGACACATAGCACGTCATTAAGAAATTACCGACAAACAAATTGTCGCTTTGTGGTTGCTGACATCTAGTATGTCAACAGTGTTGTACCTCTGCCGATGCTTGATAGGAAGACAAAAGTTAAAACCTATGCTGACTATTATTTTTTGAAGATTACTCGATCTTTGCCAACAGAAGTGTGTCACCTAAGCTCTACCGTGGTGTAGTGGAAGAAAACTGATTTATAATGCCCTGGAATGTTTGATCAAGATCATCTTGTTCATACCTTCTTTTCGGGCAAACAACTCTTCCAATTTCTGCCACAAGGTGTGTGCATGTGTCTTATCAATGATATGGTTCAAAACATTGTCATCGACCCATTGCCGAATAAACCCATAACCTTGGTGGTGAAGTACCTTTCACTGACCTTCCTCAATGCACTACAGAAAAAGACACATCCGTGACATTTTGGCCGAACAAATTTTTTTTCTGTCATACATATGACACTTCTATGACGATAATTATGACAAAACCCGGTATCATCATAGATGTGGTGGGCTCCTACTTCTATGACAAAAAATCATGACAGAAAATGGGCTTTTCGTCCTGGGCGGGCCGGAGACGCAGCTGCATGACATTCTTTGGGCCGTCCATGACGAAAAAACCGTGGTAGAAGCGAGGGGGAGGAAAATTTCGGGGAGTTGCCGGTTACGGTGGGAGGTCGGGGGCCGAGCGATGCGCGTTTCTCTCATACACATACGTGCATGTCTGTGAGGCGTTGGCTCTAACTGAACCCGAGCGAGGCATTGGGCTCTAACTGAACCTGAGCGATTGCACTGCAGGCTACGCGTTACTGAACCCGAGCGATCGATCAATGGCTGTTAACTGAACCTGATGGAGCGATTCCTTCGCTACTGCTGCTAACTGAAGCC
>NC_041391.1:638879165-638902219 GCF_002162155.2 Triticum dicoccoides
TGGGGTTGCCTCTGGATGAACAGGAACCCGTGGTGTTGAGGGCTGGATGAACAGTAGACGGTGGAGGGGTGGCCGTGGAGGGGTGGTTGAACAGGAGCCCGTGGTGTGGAGGGCTGGATGAACAGTATACAGTGGAGGGGTGCCCATGGAGGGGTGGTTGAACAGTAGCGGTGGAGTAGAGCGCGGTGGAGGCTGGATGAACAGGAGCCCGTGGAGGCTGGAGGAGGTCGACGGTAGCCCGTGGAGGCTGGAGGAGGTCGACGGTGGAGATGAACAGTATCCCGTGGAGTCCCGTTTTGCGGTACGCCACACCCCTCCCGATGAATAGGACCCCCGCTTCGACCGTAGGAGGTCCGTTTCGTCCGTTTTGCGGTACGCCATACCCCTCCCGATGAACAGGACCCCTGTTTCGACCGTAGGAGGTCCGGTTCCTCCGTTTTGCGGTACGCCACACCCCTCCCGATCAATAGGACCCCTGTTTTGACCTAGGAGGTCTGTTTCCTCCGTTTTACGGTACGACAGGCCTTGTTTCCATCGCCTGTTCCGTCCAAGCCCTCCCGATGAACATGGCCACGCATTCCGTTCCGACCCAGCCGGTTGGCTCCCACGCGTTCTGTTGCCTCCCGATGAACACGACGCATTCCTATTTACTGGGCTACCTATTTTCCCAAAGAACTGGTGCATGAGCATTTAGCTTTATTTATTTATTTACTTATTTATGTTTAAGGGACCATGAGCATGTACCTGGGCCGGATTCATGTGAGAGCCTCCCTTCCAGTTAATTATGGGCTTCTCTATTGGGCCTTCATCAGTGGGCTGCATGTTATCAACAAGTGGAAAATGTGTTCCGTACGAAAAATAGTATGAGCTACGTACAGTACGGGGCACTAAAGGACCGAACCGTGCAATGACTTCCAAAACATTGTGTTTGTCGTTCTAACAACACATTTATTCAACCAACAGACGAAATATACTACTGATTGTACATTGAAAACAGCATCGGCAGCAACCAGGGCTGGGGGTGCAACAGAAGCAGTAAGCAGGCCAGAAGAGTGAAGACGCAGCTCTCTCTTCCAAACCAAACATCAGCCATTATTACAAAAGGGCTACCAAAAAAGAACAAGTGTATGCATCAAACTAAATAAAGATCCTACTACACCAAGTGTACGCATCTAACTAACTAGCTCAGTTAGACGTCACTATTTATTAAGCTGTGGAGATTGGCTGACGGCTTGAACCAGATGGGTGCCTGACGGGGGAAACTCCATCCAGCAGGTCGAAGTCTGATACTTGCGACCCTCTCTCCTACTTTGGGCTACAGAGCATGGCGGCACATATCAGGGTATGGTGCATGCAGAGACGCATGGTACGCTGTGTACACACAGTTTTGCCTGATGAAAGAAACCGCACTGCCATCATGATCCTTGCCGTCGGTTATCTCCTGGTTAATCGGATAATTCAGTCCGACAAACAGAGAGCGTGTACCAAGGCTACTTACCAGCCTCCAGTCAAAAATTCCTGAAGGCCCAGAGAAGCTGGGATCCTGCTCAAAGACCTTGCAGTGACTGTGATTGTATTCTGCGAAACAACACGTCCGGTACGTGCGAACGATCATCAATCTTTCGCCGTTGTCTGATCGAGCCAGGAACCACCTGCAACTGCCATGCCGCTTTTCTTTGAAAGGTTCTGGGATTTGGAAGGGTAGGGACACCAGGCGGCCTACAACATCATATCAAGTTGGAGTCAAATAAAAAAGGGCTCTTGATTTAGTCAATCTTAAGAGCAGCATGTTATGAGCATGAATATTTTCAGTAAATGTTGACAGTAATATAAGCAAGCCATCATGATATCATAGGAAAGTAACATACTGTTGTAACAGCCGTTTGTAGCGATGACTGGAGTAGGTCAGCAATACGTCCAGCCATAGAAGGAGTCGACAACATAAATGAAGCCCTTGTGTTCAATGGCATCGGAGAACCATGGAGGATGTATGATCCTGTGATGGACGTGCAGATTTATCCACTTACCGCAGTGACCTGTGAGATAGGCGAGACCGCGGTTGAAGAATGCAATTAGCCTGAAATCTTTATAATTCCCAGATCTTGTGGGCACTTGGCAGATTACAACCTTGAGCAAATCAAACTTGGTATCATGTTGGCTACTGTAAGATTCCGAGTATTCTGGGCCGCGGTGCCAAAGCAGTGCAGTGTTAATCGAAGGAAGGGGGGGGGGGTCAATCACCAGGTGTAGACCTCCACGAGCATCCAGCTGCCGCGACCGTCGACGAGCACCATCCAAGACGTGTTCATGCTGACCCAGTACATACCATTAATGTAGCTGAGGCTGACGGGGATCAGATCGCAGTGAAGGGGGTTGATGCTCGCCACCCTACGATCGTTATGCTGTGTGACACGCCATTTCTGAAGATCATGCGGCATCAGCAAGCAAGGAGTTGGCTTAAAAAGCTCCGGCCTGAGGGCTTTGAGTAAATGGTACAGCCCCGACGAGCACGCGGCGAGCGGCATGGTACTGAGATTTTCCACACGCGAAACAATGAGCTTGATTACCTCTGTGGAGAGTTAATTCCAGCCACTCTTTCGGCAGACGCTGCTCGGTTCTGCCGTTGTTAGTGCTTGGGTTTCGGTCGAGGGGGGGAGGCGCCTTAGCGGGGATGGAAGCTTGGACGAGATTATGTGCGGACAAAGATGGAGAAGCAAATATGTGCTGCGGGAAGTGGACATGTGATGATGACTACAGCATGCCGCTTGACTTACGAAACACATACCAGCAGCATAGGGTCATATCGATGCCAGACAACTTGCTTGAGTGAGCACAGTACTGGTACTCCCTACAGTACCTACGATAGTACTATGCCCTAGCTTGCTAGAGTAGAGTAGTAGAGTAGGACTCTGCTCTACTACTAGCACCGGAGGAGTAGTATATTCTAATCTAAAATAGTTACAAACTTCAATGCCCGAGCGTGGAACGACTACGAACCGTGTTCAAAGACCGTGTCTATGTGGTGTTTGGACTTATATGCAAAAAAATAGCAAGATGCCCGTGCATTGCACGGCACACCATCATCACCAACTCGGTTTTTTCTCTACTCCTACTCCTATAAAAGACTCAGTTGGTGATGATGGAGGCGAGGAGGCGTGTTCAGCCGGGCGTGCAGCGGACGGCGCAACACTATTTGATTTGTTATAAAAAAAGTAGTAGAGATAGAGACATAGGGAGGAGCACGAGGTTGTGGGAGATAAGGATGAATGAGGCAAGGCCTTATCTGTAAATGTGGAGAGAGGTGCGGGTATCTTTTGTAAAATTGTCATAGTTGGCTTTCTATCCGTCAGATATAGATCGGACGGTCTATATTACAAGATGGCAGGCATACCATCATCACAAACTCGGTTTTCTATAAGAGTAGATATATATAGATATAGATAGATAGAGACTAGGGACTACTAGTAAGGACACCATCTACTGCTTCGTGTGCTACTCCTGCGCTCCATTCGGCGGCCGCAACATCCCCTACAGCCACTCCCTCCTGCACTCCATTCGGCGGGCGCTGTTGAAATCTTGGGAGCGCACTCTCACGACTGCTGGCAGCCACGACTTCACCGACGACGACTTCTTCCCCGACCTCGACAACCTCTTCCTCAACGACATGGGCGACAACCTCAATGCCAACGGTGCTGCTCCCATTGCACCGTATGTGTTTCTGTCCTTCCTGTTCGAAATCGTGGTAGAATTCATATTTCTACTCTGTATCCTACTACTATGCTAGTCCACATGATTAGTTTCATCTCTGTTATAGCCGTCATGATTTATTTTGTGCTTATTCGGATTAAATCTCGTAGTAACTTGCTCACATATTCAACTGGCACAACGTCCCCTACAGCCACTCCCGTTTCATGGACGGCCTAGTCAATGCCTCCAAGGAGCCCTTCGTCCACTGCTATGAGTGCCCGATGCCGTTTTGTGGCTCGCCGGCGGACATGGTGCATCACCTCACGGATGCGTGCAACGGTCACTGCTGGCCCTTGGCGGAGAACATCAAGTATGACACGTGCTACCGGTTCACCATGCCAGAGTCGCTGGAGGATCACCGCCGCCTGCTAGTCTCGGAGGAGGACGGCAGCGTCTTCCTCTTGATAGTAGGCACCGGCGTGGCCCGCACAGGCCGCCGCCCCATCTCTATAATGTGCATCAGGGGCGTCGCCGCTAAGACTGACACTGACACGAGGCAGATGTACGGGTGCGTGGTCAATGTTACTACCCCTCCGGGCGCGTGCGGCGAAACTGGCCTCATCGGACAGACTTGGACTCTGAGGAGCTGGGACTATCCCGCCAATGTGGACTTGGAAAACCCATGGCATCCGTTCCATCCTTTACCCGCCGACTCGGTGCACGGGGACTCCAAGGAGGTTCACCTGGACATACGCATTATCAAGTGCACTTAGAAAATATGTAGTGTGTGTGTGGGCTCTTATGGCCCATGTCTTCGCCGCTTTTGATTCTGTAAGCTTGTCGTTAAACTTGAGTGGCTTTCGTCGCAGTCCTTCCTTTGAACTGCTCCTCTTAGTGAGCTGATGTAAGACACTTTGGGTTTCATTTGATAATGGAACCGGGGAGGAGCCTCCCTGTTCTTCTAAAAAAATATGCATTATCAAGTTAAATGTTGATCATTAGTCTTCGCTCAATGTAATCCGCTGTCTAAGCATGTGGAGACTTCCATGCATGATCTTGCTCTATTGGAGTATCGCACATGAATAAAAGTGTATCCGTTTATGGTTTAGTCTAGAATCTTCCATGTATGAATTTTTACTACAGTACCAGTGAAAGACTTACGATGAACCATTTCTTACATCTCCTCTGCCCCCTTGCAAGTCATCCTGATTTAATCCCTCCATCTAGGTGTATAAGGGCATGGTTAATATTACTTAATAGTATAGCCAACTGTTGACTATAAGAAAGTGCCATGTCATCTGTAGCCAACACGTATAACAATCGATACTCAAGAACTAATTCTTAAAGATCATTTCTTGCAAAGCACAATAAGTGTTATTTCTTCACAAGTTTTGGATGCAGGTTGAACAGTTGAACGCTTTTGTTTCCAAAAGATACCTTTTTATCTATTTCACCCGGATGTTTGTGAGTTCTAGAGATGAGATAATATCCGAAGAAACCTATCGATACCCGTTACACATGAGATGACCCATACATCCTTTGTCAAAATAAACAACTCCCCGATCAATGCATTTTACTCTTCGGTGCAACGCACGGACACCTTACTACTATAGATTAGTACGACCAAAAATTGAACTAACATTATATATAGTACGATAAATAATGATGCATGTCACCTAAAATTATATCATTCAAAACTATGTTCAAATACGAATCCAACAATATAGTTTTTGTTGACATGCACTAACATTTTGTCAGTTAAATCTTGAGTCAAATTCAATGGGGGACTAATAAACCACGACCGATGTAGTACAAGTGTAGAGGGCGGTGCTGCACGAGTCTCACCTCTCACCCGGCTCGTGGCGCGGCAGTAAAGCCATCATATCACAAAACCCAACCACTCCCAGTAATAAATGGCCTGGTAAAATAAACGGACAAGCAACCATCACATCCCTCCGTCCTTTTTGCATTTCATCTCTCTGCATTTACTTTTTCCGGTTCATCTCCCACACTCGATCCCTAGCTACTACTCCTAGGGCCAGTTCTTTTGGCGGTTTCCCCACCTTTTCCCACAAGACTAGTCACAGTGGAGAGTAACAATAAGGTGCCTCACTCATTTATTTGGGCTTCTAAACTACTACTCCGTCCTGGTTTATTCCTCACCATTGTAATTTGTGCTAAATTTTGACCAAAGATTTAACTGATAAAATGTTACTCAAAACCCTTAGGCGCGGTGTATCTAGGTGTGTAAGTCATCTTACGAAAACCAAATAATCTCAAAACACTTAGGCGCGAAGCATTAACTTCTACCTCGTTTCTTGTTTCTTGACATATCAACCAATAAGAGATAAAGAGTGTGCATGCTTTTAATGACTTGAGATATCAAACACGACATGCAGTGGTTAGTTCATTGCATGCAATACTATTAATTAGCAAATAAACATTAATGTTTCTCGTTTTCTCCTCCTCCTTGGTCATGATGCACAGCCTAAGATGACTTACTCACCTAGACGGATGGAGTAGTGCATGTGACATGCACTAACATTTCATTAGTTAAATTTATGATCAAAATTTCACATAGATTACAATGGGGACCAATAAACCAGGATGCAGGTAGTAGTTATGGGACTACTAATCTAGAAGCCTAAAAGAACTGGCCCCTGGTACTCCTACTAGTAGTAGTACTCAAGTTGGAATTCCAATTGCACGGCACAACTTGTTAGGCAAAAAGTTCGATGCAGGGTGTAGGAAGCAGTTTGGGAATTTGCATGCCTTTCCAACCAGTGAGATACTCCCTACAAAGTACGACAGAGAAAAAACCATAGAGAAGGAAGCTAAAAGTAAACAATCAAATGAGAATTTTTGCATTTGTTTTGCATTGAATCGTTTCACAAGCTTGACTAGTGCTGTTTTTTTACTTTTACAAAAACCGCATCGTAATGTTAAAATGTGCATTCGCACGTACATAAGTAATAGTAGTACTCCCTCCGTATAGGTGTACAAGTCTTCCCTCCTTGGTCACCGTGCACAACCAAAGATGACTTATTGACCTGGACGGAGGGAGTAGCACAGTCTGCAAGCATATATCGAGAGAGACGTGTAGTCCGATAGTATATAGTAAAGTTTGTGCTATATGCACATACTTGCAAAATGCGTAATAATACACCATTTCCAAACTTTCCCTTTTACATACTTAATTATGGACGCTAAAAATTCTTGAACGTTTGGGATTTATCATTTGCGTCCCAAAACTAATGAGATTGCCTTACGAAACAAAAATTATACTGCTCCTAAAAGCCACGGTGCTCGCAGGAGCGCTTGCGGCGTGCCATGAGTGCCCTGGTGCACGGCCGTTTCCCAGCGCGCCGACACAACGCCTCTTCCTCAGCCTCGCAACTCACGAGGTGCTGATTGGTGGCTTGCCGGCGGGCGAGCGCGATCTCACCGGTGCGGTGATCCGGCGCCAACAGGTACTCCTCCTAGCTGGAAGCATGCACCCGGTCCACGTACCGTCAAGCGTAGATGAGGTGCTTGGGCTCGACTGCACTCAGGGCGTCGGCACGTGCGTCCTCCGCCACCCTCACGGCCCTCGCACGAGCCTTCTGCCAAAGAACCATTGCTTGACTCTCTCGGGCGCGACATAGATCTCCCAGAAAGCTTGTTGCGCGGTGCGCTTCTCATCCTCGGCCTTCTTCTTCGCCTCTATTTTGGCGCACTCTGCTGGAGGCAAAGCCTCCCATGAGGCGACATCCATTTCTTTCCAAAGCTCCTCAAGGCTGGGGGGCTCGGCGGGCGGCGTGGCGTTCTCCTCGTAGCGGGGAGCCGACGCGTCCTCCGACGCGCGTGCTGGCGAGATTGGGAATGCCGACGCGTCCACCTCGCCGTGACGCAGAACACCGACGAGTCCTCGTCGACTAGTGGCAGCAAGGAACGGAACGGCGACGCATCGCGTTGCGGCAAGGAGTGGAGCACCGACGCGTCCTCCTCGACTAGTGGCGGCGAGGAACGGAACGGCGACGCGTCGCGTAGCGGCGAGGAGCGGAACGCCGATGCGTCCTCCTCGACTAGTGGCGGCGAGGAACGGAACGTCGACGCGTGACCGTCCGCGCGGTGCAGCAAGGGGCTCCTAGGGCTTGGGAGGGGCGATGCCATGGTGGTCGACGTGAGAGGGAGGGGGAGGAGATAGCGATGAACGTGAACGTGAGGGGGAGGAGATAGCGATGTCGTGGGAGGCGCAGTATTTATAGCGAGCAATGGCACACCTACGTAAGATATGAATTGAGCTGCACTGACTTAACTGCAGGTCTAGTTGCGTCACTAACATGTGGGCCAGTACACTACTGGGCCCGTATGTTAGTGACCCAATGCACCTGAAGTTAAGTAAAAGCTACGTGGGCATATTTGTTGGAGTAAATTACGGGGGAGTGAAGGGGTGGAAATATTGCTGGTCACAACGGATTGGACGAGCGTGGGTGGAAGAGAGTCATGCATGCAGATTTTTTCACACAGGGTGGACTGGTGGGACCACCGGAGGGAGAAGGAGAGTTTGGCAGGCATATTGTTTCCACACATGGAGAGGAAAATATTTGGAGGCGAATAGGCTTCCTGCAGGTATGGGGAACGGTGCATAATAAGTCATCTTGCATGCCGGGCTAGGTATAGTCTCAAGTCATTAAAAACATACACGCCCCACACATGTTCATATTTCAAGGTGCACTAAATTATTGCATGCGATGATTAAGGCTGGCCATCATGGTGGTATCTTAGCTAGTATCATGCACACGGGAGTAGCAAACATGCTGATGTGGCAAAGAATTAAAGAAGAGAGGGGGGGTTAGAGTAACTAGTGTTCATGCATGCATTGGTAAACACATTTTTTGTGAAGAACGACAACATTAGTTGAGTACTTTTGCAGACTTCAAAAACTATTCCACCGCCTCTACTATCTTGCTAAGAGTAGGTGAAATTTTCGAGTTGAGCCCTTTAAACTAGAAGGGAGGTAGTGGTACTCTAATAGCTAGGTGTGTAAGTCATCTTACGAAAACCAAATAATCCCAAAACACGTAGGCACGGTGCATTAACTTCTACCTTGTTTCTTGTTTCTTGACATATCAACCAATAAGAGATGAGGGTGTGCATGCTTTTAATGACCTGAGACTATCAAACATGACATGCAGTAGTTAGTTCATTGCATGCAATACTATTTAATTAGCAAATAAACATTAATGTCTCTCGTTTTGCCCTCCTCCTTGGCCACGTTACACAGCCTAAGATGACTTACTCACCTAGACGGAGGGAGTATCAACATTCACAATGTGAAATCAATATTTTTACACTCATTATAAAACGTAGTTCTTATACTCATTATAATCAGTATTGTAGATATTGATATTTTTAGTATAAATTTGGTCGTGGGATTTCATTGATGCCTGTCAAAGCGTGGAGGAAGCGGAGCTTAGAGCTTGCATTGTCGGTCTCTACATAGGTATTTCTCTTCATAATCCTGTAATATTAGAGACTGATTGCGCTTTTGTGGCAGCGTCTCGTGCATCGGGGGACTATGACAGGTCTGCTATGTGTGGCCTAAAGATGAAAGCGTTGAGCATCTCGAAGTTGATCAACAATCTTCAATTGTCAAAGATTGGCCGTTCGGCTAATAAGGTGGCACACTTAATCGCTAAGTATAGCTTTGACAATAGCTTAGATGGTATTCTTGTAAATAACGTACCGCCCTGTGTGGTGAATATTGTATCGAATGAGTGTATTGGTGTGGCTGGTTAGTTAATATAAGGTGGTGTTCAAAAAATGTATATATTTAGTCAAACACTTTGCAAACGGTTGACGGGATTAAAAAGGACCAGAGGGAGTATCATGCATGCGGAGTAGGCAAAAAAAATTGCTCATTTATAGCCGGTCGAAGTCTCAAAGGGCGCGACCGCGCGAGGGAGGCGAAGGTCGTGGGAGGCGCGACGGTTGATGGAATTAACTGAAGTTACATCCACGCGCCGGCATGGCGTGCGAATAGGCAGAAGCTATACCGTCAGGCCTACGATATGGGTCTAGTAGACATGACATCTAGTGGGCCCCGCATAGTTCTCGAGAACTCTTTGGGGGCTTGCAACCGTTTATCCACTGGGAAAGCCAACAACCCCACGCCGTTCGCACGCCCTACTCGTCCCCGTCTTCTACCTCACAACAGTTCGCTCCCAGTCGTCCCGTCCTTTCACATTAGTTCGCTCCCAGTTTTTGCGGGGTACAACAGTTCAACTTCTCCTAACCCTCCTCCAAAATACATGGCCTCCCAAATCTCCATGGTCGCCGCTGAGTACCAGGTTAGAGCCATCACCGGCGATCAGTTCATCGTCATCTACACACATGGATCCGCGACGGTGAAAGCATGGCTTTCTCGCTTTCTACGCATGTTCAACAGTTCAACGGATGAGTGGGTCGCTGGGCTAGATGTTGAGTACACCACAGTCCTAGGACAAGAGAAGGATCTAAAGGACGAAGAGAGGAAGAAGCCCACCGTGATGCAGGTTTGCGTACATAACGTTTGCTTGGTCTACCACATATGCCATGCCGACGTTGAGTGCCAGGATTTTAAGAACTTCCTCAAGGACAAAAGAGTGAAATTCGTTACTGTAGGCTTTAAGAACGACAGGGATGTCCTGCGTCGGATAGGTCTCATTGTAGGCCAGCCCTTCGATCTCCAGAAGGCAAGCCTAGTGTCCTCCTCTCAACCTTCAATGCTGACCCTGGCAGCAACCATGATTGATCCTTCGTACGCTAAACTGAAGAAACCTCATCACGAGTTTCATCATGCATGGGAGTCGAAGACGTTAGATGAAGATCACATCCTGTACGCAGCAATGGATGCCTACCTTTGTTTAAATATCTACATGGGTTGGATGAAGAAGCAGAGCCCAGTGTTCGGTTCAAGCAAAGAAGCGTCGGCGAAGAGGAAGAGGAAGAGGGACGAGGACGAAGTCGAGGACGTGGACTCGGACTCCGAGTAGGTGGCAGTGCCGTCGCTCATGCTGGTTCTACTGCAGTGTCAAGCTGACTAGTTGCTTAGTTTATTTTCAAGGGTGTGTTGTGCTGAGGCCCCAGCAGAACTATGTTTATGTTCTTTCTCGTTATTTGAACTATTTAGTACGTAGAGTAGTACTAGTACTATGTCTTACTATTGTTCTTCTTGCAGTTGGTACTACGTCTCGTACCTTCGTGTTCCTACTGTACTTAATACGTTTGTACTAGTAGTATAATTTGGGTCAGTCGATTTGTGAAAGAAGTTCGACGGAGCGAAGGAAGAAGACGGCAGAAGAGGTGGAAGAATCCCTTCTAGCCATCCATGTTGCATCAAACGGCTCACACGAGTCAACTGGCCCAAATTGCTCCTTCAGATTGCAGGATCCACGTGGCATTCAAGGTCTCGAAGGTAGATTCTGCATCCGCACCCGGTTTGCGGGCTCGACGCGCGCGCGACCGGCTTTCGCCGCAACAGCCACCATGCGCGCCTCCTCCGCGCGGGTGGAGACGACAATGACACGCTAGTTCCTCCTCGCCGGCGTGCTGGAGCACACGCTCGTCCTCCTCTTCATACGCTGCGTGCATAGATGCGGCTCCACCAGCTGCTCGCGTGCTTGGCAGCGCGGCGGCATGCCGAGGAGGGACTGCAGACGACGTGAGTGGGCGAGCCTTCGGCTTCGTGGCACAGGGATGGCAGCGACACGGCGGTGATGGGCGAGAAATTGTTGGCTAGAGTAGGCGGGCGCCGGCATGCGCAACGGCGGCGGCGGCATATTGATGAGTGCGCGTATGGGAGCTTACTTTAGTTTTATATGAGGTTGGTCAAACTTAAAAGAAAACCGTACTAGTACACATAAACATTAGACTTAGGCAGCGGTTTTGTTAAAAAAATTGAAGTTAGTACCACAACCATGATACGGAATCCTGTGCAAGCGCGTGAACCGCGGCCGCGCAGTCGATCGAACGGTGCGTCACCGTGTCGCGCTCGAAGGACATCCATCGAACCTTTTTCTGTGTGTGAAAACAATCCTGGAATATTACTCAACTTTTTTTCCTGGGAAAGTTCTTGACGCTGCAATATTTCCATATATTTGAATTTAGCTTCAGTTTGTGTTTATTTGGATTTGGACGTTTTAGGTGCGCCCTAGTTTTTTTATTACTTATTTTGTGTGTGTGCTTAGAGAGAATGTGTGTATGTGTCCATATGTGTGTTGTGGCGGAAGGGCAATGTGGAGACGGTGTGCGTGTGATACAGACATAGAGAGGTGTGAATGTGCAAATGATCATGCATGAGTGAGACATAGACAGATGCCGATACGTTGTGTATACATGAGAGAACGGTCTTCTAGTTTTCTTGTGTTTGTGTGTGTGTGTGAGAGAGAGAGAGAGGAGCATCTGTAACACAACAACCATCTCTCTCGATTCGTTCGTCCCTCGCACGATCGCATGCAACATATGCATCAACGCGCACATTTTGACACCCTCACTCGGCCGCTGCCCACCACAAGGCCCGCAGAATCTCTTCGTGAATAACCATTTCTCTCCTTAGGTTTGTTTTCGCTCAATATCTGACACACACACACACACAGCACAACACACACACACACACACTCCCCCGACCACACAATTCATCCCCATCCAAGGTTATACGGCGACCACTCTCGCTTGTGCTTCTTTGCACCCCAACATGCACAACACCTCAATCTTCAAAGAGGGCATCGAGCAGATCGAAGACGGTGACCACACCACGCAAGAGAATGCGGGGTCATTTGGAAGCAGGGTGATGTGACGACGGCTGACTGACTCCTCCCCCCGCCCTCTCTCTCTCTTGCACAAAATTACCAATCCCTCTCTCCCCCGCACAAAATTGTCAATCCCTCAACCCATGAGATCCTTCCCCTCTCGTCCATGTTTTTCCAGCTCTCTCATCAAACATGTTGTCTCTTCTCCTTCCACATATACAGAAACACGTATATTACATGTCTCCATCTTTCTCACAGACCTAACTTCTTCCTCTCTCTTTCTCTTTCTCTCTCTCTGTCTCGTTAGGTTTGTCTCCTACTCTATCGTCCACATACATACAATCTTTCCCGCCCTATCTGCTCCATCTTCAAAAGCTCTCTCTGCACGTTTCATTCACACAATGGGATATGTCAAAATGTTGCTTCTATAATGGCTGATGTAGAGTTTTGGTTGTTTTTGTTACATCCTACAAAGTAATAACTATGAAATGCATTTAGATTCTCATTTGACTGGGATTATGTGAGTTTGAGCATGTTGTGAAGTACTATAGACCTTGTATACGTCTTGGGATTCGACAATGATTGTAACTATTGAATTGTATAGACCATTACATTCGAAGTCAATAGCCTAATATATTTATTTCACAATTTCAACAAATGATTAGTTCACTACAAACTAAGAAAACAAATGTGTACTCCCTCTGTTTTTATTTAAGTCTGTGTATTAGCATTGGTCAAAGTCAAGTTTTGTAAACTCTCAGAAAGCTTATAACAAAAAATATTAACATATACAATAACAAATAAATACCATTAGATTCATTATTGAATGTACTTCCACATCATACATATTTTTATGGTAAATGTTTATATTTTTTATATAAACTTGGTCAAAGTTTAGGAAGTTTGACTTCGGTCAAACCTAATATGCAGAGTTTACTACTACTAGTCGCTAGTTGCTTAGCCGAATCACTCAACACGCCACACGGGGAGTCTAGTGTCACAAAATTTTGAGGTCGGCGGGAAAATCTCCCGCGACCCTGATTCGAGCAGTGGGAAGTTACCATCATAGCCTTCGGAACAGGCCTATGGACGACGCTTGGTAGGGGGCTATTTTCATAACTTCTGGTTCACCCTACCCAGCCAGCCCCACCCCGGCACCCAGAGTAGTACACCTGAAAATACTCCCCATTTTCTATCCCCACCGCAAAATAGACTTCTCCACGGCACCGCGGCCTTCATGCTCCTCCCCTTTACATCGGCGCACTCGTCCACCGCAGCGCATCTGCCTCATCGACTACCTCGTACGTTGCACTAGAGCCGGTCCACCATCGTCGTCGTAGACGGAGCCTCTTCCCCGGCATCGTCTTCCACGGTCTCGGATCTGCTTCCCAGAAGCCGACGCCAAGCGCAGAAGTACCACCGTCGTGGACAATGAACTGACTCCCGTTGCCGACCATGACTCACAAAGGCCGCCGCGACCATCGTTCTCCTCCTCGATTGGTAATGTGTGTATTGAATCACTTAGCAATACATGTGCAGTTCCAATTTTGTTCATACCTACCCTTCAATTTTCCTGGATGCTATTGTTCCCGTAAAAGTAATTGGTTATAGCCTCCATTGTCCAACAAAATATCAGCTTGTAATTGTGCGTCGCTCCTGTATCGGCTGTGCTTGGGTAGGTTTTTCATCTGCAACCAGCAGTGTGGCAAATGATGGAAAGGTTTTTAGAACTAGCAAGATGCCCATGCGTATCACGCATCAAGATGCATTTGTATGAGTAGTTTATCTTGTGGGAGAAAAAGATGAACGAGGGAAGGCCTTATTTGCAAATCTGGAGAGGGGTATGGGTATCTTTTTGCAAAATTCCCATTTGTTTCCTTCCTATCTGTTAGATATAAATCGAACGGCCTATATTGCAAGAAAAAAAGTATAGAGAAAAAAGTAGACAGTAAAGGAAGTAGAGATAAATACTAATATTAAATATTAAATAAATATAACCGTAGAGAAGAGAGTAGAGATAGCAGAGACGTAGGGAAAGGATTGCGCGCGGGGGGGGGGGGAAAGCGGCCGGGCATGCGCTAGTTTTGGCGCGCGGCGTCTGGCGCGCTTTATGAAATCCAACGCCCTCCCACCGCTCTGTGCCTTGCCACCGCTCTGTGCCTCGCCACCGCTATCTCCCCGCTCTTTTTCCCCTCGCCGCCGCCGCATCGCCGGGAAACTTGGGGATACCGTGGCGTCCGCGCGCGCCTCTCCGGCGGCTTCTCCGCCGAGATCCAGTTCCACGGGATGCGCCTCGGCCTCGGCAATTTCGACACCACCACCGAGGCCGCCCGCGCGTATGACGCGGCGGCGTGGCGCCTCCGGTGGCGTCATAGAACATTGAACTTCCCCAACGTGCTGATGCGGGAGCGGGCGCAGGAGCTCGCGCCTCTGCCGCGACTTAGCACCGACGAGGATCGTCGCGACAACCGGAGGCGGGAGAACCGTCTCGGCATCGCCGAGATGGACGAGGAAGCCATTGCATTGTGGCGCCAACACTTCCCACAGGACATCATCAACGAGCGTGAGTTCTACGCGCAAAGAAGGGTGGAGAGGGATAAGAGGAGGGCGGAGCGATCCGCCAATCGCGAGGACAAGCGTAGGCGAAAAGCGGACGCTCAATTCAACATGAGGCTAGGAGCAGCGTCGCCCTGGGAATCCGACGACGATCGGTATCTTCACGCCTACAGTCAGATGTCGGAGGAGGACATCACCGAGGAGCAGTCGGGCGATGAGGAGTAGTTGAATTATATTTTTTTATCTATCTATGTTGACAACTATCCTCTACTCTCTAGTATCTACTTCTCGATCTCAGCACTGTAAACACTTTTTTAAAGCGCCACGCGTTGCGATTCTGTTGGAGATGCTCTAACATGGTAGACAAATGCTTTAATGTTGCCCACAAGATGCGCGAGTATTACTAGTAGTATTTTTCTTGCCATGTTGAGATTTTAAAACCACGAGTGTGAACATGCAGAGGAGCAATCAAGACCAAACACGGGATATTCGGGACATCTTCAAGGAGTGTGGCAAGTTAAAGAGGAGCTGCACCGAACCTGTAAAACGAGCTTTGGTAAGTAACACCCTTTCAATTACTTTCGTTTAGCCTCGTGTTCTTCGATGTGTATATGTTGTAGTTTCTGTTTCTCTTAAGCGTGGTGTTCTTCGATGTGTAATAAAAAGAGTCTTAAGCGTCCTAATGCTTTCGTTTTTAACTTGATGTAGGAAGTGGGTGTTCTCACAGTGTAGTCTATTTTTATATTTCTTTTCCGTTTGAATTCACTTCTCCGAGTTCTGTTTATCTGGCTTCTACTAAATGGATCTAGGTTTCTCTGAGTATTGATCTAGAAAAGAAGTAACTTCATGTCAGGATGCAGTTCCTGCGAGAAGGGAAGTATGGTCAACCTCGAGATCATGTTTCCAAAATGAGGCTTGATTACACACAAGGTGCTAGTTCCCTAATGATGCTGGATTAGACACAAGGTGCAAATTCCCAGATGATGCTGGATTACACACAAGCCAGGTGGAGTCGTCAGTTGTTCGTGTCCTCGTGGCATTAGTAAAGGCTGAAATAAAGCATGCAACAACCATTGAGAATGTAGCTGAGTTCCTGAAGAAGCGAAAAGAGCAATCAGATGCTCTCTTCACCCAAGCCAAAGAAGAGATGGAAGAAGCCAGAAATAAGCTAGCAGAGGCAGAGCAGGCTAGGCGTATCCTGCTATCTAAAACTGTTGTCAATACAAAATTTCCTTCATAATAGCTAGGTTCAAATGTTTATCCAGTCAGCATGCCTGTTGTGATGTCTGTGCATCTACTGATGTGGAACAAAATGTTTTTTTCGGGTCATGTAATAACAACAATTACTTTCCAAACAATAACAGACGAAGCATTGGACATGGCATAGTTCACGCGCAAGCCCGATATTCCAAGTTCAAATTCCACATCAAACTCATGTTCACAGATATCTGCACATTCATACATAATGTCCACAACCATGATTCACTTCAAAGACAAAAAAAATGTGAGGAGAGTTATAAATAAAGAAAAACCTCTACTAGTTCCTGCTACCAGTGCGAGCACAACAAGTCAAGACCATGCATAAATTAATTATATTTTAGTCATTTTTTGTGTTCTAAAATGCCTGCCGGCTCGCGGAAGGACGTGTTGCCGGCACACACGCGGATTCAATGAAGGCGGCCTGGGCAGTCTTAAGCTGGTTGCACGCGGCGAGGAAGCATGCTCAGCCGGGCCTGCAGCGAGTGCGGCCCTCTTGGCCGGCGCGTCGGTTCAATGCCTGCGGTATGAGAGGTCGTGTCCATGTCAGAGCAACCACTCCCTCCAGTCCTTTTTTGTTTGGGTATAACAAAATCTCGTTTTCCATTCACATTTTACAAGTAAAATTCGTGGACAAACTTTGACCCAAAGTACGATGGGGACTAGTAAACCAGAATGGAGGTAGTAGTTCTTTTTAATCAAAGAAGGGTTTCCCCTTCCGATTACTGAAAACCAGCATCAACTACCAGGTTCAACATCTCGTAACATAAACCCATACAACCATACGCCAAGGAGGCACGTAGTACTATGAATTCCATTTTTTCTCCATACCAATCGTTCTAAAAACTACTTACTACTTATAACGTGCCATTTAAAATCAGAACTCTTAACCCCGCTAAAAAACGATATTTTAAACGTGGCTACTCGATCTGTGGCAACTGGCGAGCCACCGCGCTCCAAGTCGTTCACCCGTGGTCCCAACCATCAACACCTACAAAGGTGCTCCACCACGTACCCGGTACCCGCGAATGCAACAATTGTGCACCTAGGGTTTTAGTGTTTATTTGTTAACGTCGCCTTTACGTAACACTCATGTGTGCGAGACAGCGAGAGGCCGACTGCGTGCGTGCGCCTCTTCTCTTCGTATATGTACTCCACCATTTGTCTGGTGTACAAAAAATTATAATAACTACTAGCAATGTGGCAATGCGTTGCCACATGATCAAAGTAGATTAATACATATTCACCGATTTGATAGAAAAAAAGTCTAGTTTTGAAATACGTATATCACTAAAAATATGTTATGTTTCACTCAAAATATATTCCTTTGGCGGTTTTGATGAGATAAGGGAGGCATGTTGTTGGTTTCAAGATTCGAGAAGTGGTATATGTCTAATTTCTACTGTTACTAGCAAGATGCCCGTGCGTTGCACGGGACATCAAATCTTGTGGGAGAAAAGGATGAACGGGGGAAGGCCTTATATGCAAATGTGGTGAAGAGTGTGGGTAAATTGCCATATTTTCCTTCCTATCCGTCAGATATAAATCGGACGACCTACATTGCAGGATGGCAGGCCCACCACATCACCAACTCTATTTTTTATCCCTACTCTTATAAAAAGCATTGTTGGTGATGATCGTGTGCCTGCCATCCTGCAATATAGGCCGTCCGATCTATATATGACGGATAGGAAGGAAACTACGGCAATTTTACAAAAAGATACCCACACCCCTCTCCACATTTGCCAATAAGGTCTTCCCTTGTTCAACCTTTTCCCCCACAAGATAAACTACTCATACGAATGCATCTTGATGTTCCGTGCAACGCATGGGCATCTTGCTAGTTGTTGCAAAAAGCCCATGTGTGTGTGTGAGAGAGGAAGAGTGGAGGAGGACGGAGTGCATGTGTGACAAAGACACAAGTAGTGTGTGTGCGATAGGTATCAGCTTAAAATGAGGCGATAGTGTGTGTGTGCACGATCGAGAGGGCTTGTCTCAAGAAGGGAAGAAAAAGCTACATAGATACAAGGAGCGGGAGAGAGACATGTATGCGATGGTGGAAGCATGAGTGTGCGGGTGTATAAACCTATCTAGAGGCTAGCTAGTCGATAAATGTTTGTGAGAGAAATACGAGTCGGGGTGCAAAAGCGAGAGTTTTGTGTGTGTGAGAGAGAGACGATAGTCGGGAAGGGGAGTGGAAGCAGGAGTTGTGTGTGTGTGTGTGTGTCTGTGTGTGTGAGAGAGAGGAGACGGTAGTCGGGGTTGTCTGATCGGTGTCAGTCTGGGATGGAGACGAAAAGGAGACCGCAACAAATGTTGTGTCTACAGGAGAGAGAGAGAGAGAGTAATTTTAGTGGTATGAGTCATATGTAGAGACATATAGGGTGTGTGAGAGAATCCCATAGAGAGAAAGACAAAGGGAAAGACGAGTGGAGACTGTGTGTCTGGCGGTGAAAAAGAAAGCTTAGGTACCGAGTGATACCAGAGAACAGTAGAGACGTGAGAGATAATGAAAACCGTGTAATGTATAATGATAGGGAGAGTGTGACACTTCTCAAGGGAGACATCGAGAGACCATGTTTGCGAGGATAGGAGAAACATGAAGTGAGCGTGCGGGTGAGCTGGAGAAAAGAGAGTGATGGCTACCTGAAGGAGCATGCATGCGAGAGAGATGGGCGTGAAAGGAGTGAAAAAAAAAGGGATTCAAATATTTGAATTAGAGATGATGATACATGTAATCCATACTCGAACCAAAATTGATCTATCAAACATGTATACTCATATGAATTCACGCACATCTATGTTATTAAATATGTAGATGTTACTGATCCATACATTTTAGTAGAACATAATTTGGTTAATTTTTTTCGAATTCAACCTTAAGATTTCGAGATCGTTGTATTTGTAAATCATATTATACATATAAAGGAGCAGAATTATTTGTTGTGCTTTTGAAAGTATATGTAAAAAAATGATGTATATAGAATGTAATTCCAATTGAAAATGGATCCCGCCTGAAAAAAAGTAGTAGAATACAAATGGGATTCGAATTGAGTTGGCACGGTAAACGTGCACTGTGCAAAATTTGAACGAAGCGGGGAAAGTTGCAGTAACCGCCCGAAACCAAAATCTGCGAGATGGAAATCACTACTGCCTATCCCTGTCGCGCAAAGCCTATCTGATGGATTTCTATAGGGGTAGGTTTGCAATTTCACCCAAATGTGACGTAACCGCCTCTCACCCGGATTCATACACGGTGGGCGCCAAACCACAGTGTGCCCTCGGCCAAAATCGACTCCCTCCCCGATTCATATTCATACACGGTGGGCGCCAAAAACAAACTCTCGTCGGCAAATATTCGGTGTATGCGAGATTACCGTCCTATCCCCAACCGACTAATGTTGCTGTGATGTAGTAGAAATTTGAAACGGGGGCTAAATTTGTAAATTTCCTTGCATTTGAGACAAGCGCGCCCTGAATACATGGTTCCCCCCTTCCTCTCTACCTCCCTTTTCCCCATTCGTACTCCGTGGGCGCCAAAACACCCTCTCCACCCCACCCTCCTCCGTCAGCCGCCGTCCGCCACCCCATCCATCGCCGTCCTCCTCCACCCTGCCGGAGCTGATACCCCGATGCCGCCGTCCATTACAAGAGATTGACCTCTCTCATCCATGCCTTCGGACCGGGATCCTTGCATCCCGTCCTCTCGCTTCATCCCCGCCGTCGTCCACCTTGCCGGCGCTGCTCCTATGACCATCTCGTCCAGCGCGCCCCGCCGCCACCGTCTACCCTCCTAGATCTGCTTCCACGCCGCCGACAACCATCGCTACCGTAGCACCGTCAAATTCTCAGCAGATGCATACACGGTGCCGCACCAGAGGCGGTACTCTTTTGTATCTGCTCGACTTATTTATCGCAGCAAGAAAATAGATCGCCGCTGCTTTACTCTGATTTCTTGTCTTGGTTGCGAAGTTGACTTTTGTCTGGTTTGCACCTTCAGATCCGCCATGGAACGCTCAACACTATACTCCCAATGCTTATGGTTTTCCCCTTTTGTATTCCACACTAGTTAAATCACAGTAGACTAAATTTGAAAATTGGGTCAGTTGATTTCAGAGCTCGCCGGAGTTCGCCGGTGCGATCCAAGGGGCTCGTGTGGTTGTGGGGCCTCGCCGAACGAAGAAAACTCGACGCGGGTGGGGGGTGGGGATGGCGGAGGAACATAGGCGGTGGGGGTCGGTGGTCCGGCCGGCGGCCCGTGTGGTGTTCGGTATGGGAAGAATCAGAGACGAGGAAGAAGAAGGGTTAGGAGACGTACGACCTTCATCCAACCGCCTGAAATGGTCGAGAGACAGTTGGGAGTTGCATTCTTAATGCGCTCTAGTTCATCATGTGTGGGCACTGCGCAACCAACATTTTATTATCCAAAATCTACTTGCTCTTCTTTACTATGTTCCTCTTCCGTTCTTCTTTAATATGTACTCTCTCCATTCCTAAATACAAGTCTTTATATATTTTCCACCATGGACTACATATGGAGCAAAATGAGTGAATCTACACTCTAAAATGTATCTGGATACATCTGTATGTGATCCATAGTGGAAATCTCTACCAAGACTTATATTTTGGAACGGAGGGAGTATGCTAGTAGTATAGTATGTTCCTTGTACTGAAGATGAGCAGGGACATTTGCAGTGTAGAGGTCTATAAGGTCGGTTGTGATGGACACTTTGAGCCTCTTTGATTCGTAGGATCTTGTAAACATAGGAATAGGATTTGTAGTGGCCTGCCCACTTGAATCCTATAAGAATAGCAAGGAAATGCGCGGACCTGTGTCGCCTTTGAGAGTTATACTGATATTAACAGTACCGCACCTTCACTTGAAGAGAGCTGGTATCCAAAGCCTTTCTAGCCGTACCGGCAGTACTAGCACATATATTCCAGCAAGTTCCACTTTGCTGATTTTACTTTGATGCTTAAGGTTTTCCCGTTATATCTACACTATGATCTGTGTAGCTGGTTTGTGTCGCACTAGCAGCAGTCCACTCTTGAAGCTAAACACTGCAATGAATTACAAAATTGGCACCAAGGCATTGAGTGCCATTCTGGATGCAATGAAACTCATACGCTCCCCACCTGTTGACTCTTGTTCAGAATATGATCCTAATGACTATTCTAACCTCGAGGAGTCAAAGGTAGATGGCCTGTCCTGTTCACCCATCAAGGTGCATGTTCTAATTTGGCAATGTTTTATTGATTGCGGGTATCTTGCATATGTTGTCTTGCATTTCTTCTACTTTGTTGCACCTCCATCTGCTTAGTTTACTCATCATATATGTCGAGATGCCATGCCCATCCATTATCAATACATATTCCATCTGTCATCATACCATGTTTTTCCACTCAAATGCTGTTCGTGTGCATCAGACATCAAAAAGGAAGAGGGTGATTGCCGAACCTGAAGGAGCACCAGCAAAGTCCTTGAAAAACGTGGTGGTGCCGGAGAAATCAGACAGCACCCCACTTATATTGGCTGTACAACCAGTGACACAAAACGTAGGACCGACTCCAGTAGACTGTACCCATACTTCACTGGCCACACCACTAGCCCCACCACACAGGACCTACGCTCCAGCAAAAGGTATACCAATTTCATTTGCCATAGCACCAGCTGTACCACAGAAAAATCCCACTCTAGCAAAAAGTACAGCAAGTCCACCGGCCGAAGACCTATCCCAACTGCAGAGATGGCCAATTCCTGCAGATTGGAACCCCATTGCATTGATTCCCAATTTAAAAGACAATGCTTTCAATGTTGTTAGGGTCTACGTGCATATATTCCCATCATGGGAAGATTATTGTGAAGACAAACACCATTTTCACATCTTCCTGTCCAACTTACGTGTAAGTGCTATTATTCATGGTTGTTATTTTCCTGTTTTCTGCTGATTGAACACATCAATGATTTATATTACATTGTTGTAACTAGGCGAGGGTCAATCTGGATAGTCATGACGAGCAAAGCTTGCTTGTGCTTTTCAAGGAAGATTGCAGCAGTATCGGTGTTACCTGAGGAAATCACACTTTGGTGGCAAATCTATAAACGAATTTCCGGTGAAGTCTCCTGTGCTAAATTTAGAAGACATTGAATGGAAAAACCTTGTTATGCACTGGTCTCATTCCCAGGATGAGGTACTGTCTATGAAATCACATGACAATTTGAACTTCTACTTTTCCGCATGTGCCTTACGGATCTTGTTTGCATGAAATCTGTTCGAAGAAGAATTCCGGTTTGAAAAGAACGACAGGATATCGCAAATATGCTGCCCGCTGCTTTGCTCTTGTTAGTACCTGTTTTCCTGTATCACTGTACTTGCATACATACCTGGTTCATTATGTGACAGTAGTATGCATGATAGCTTGCTTATCAATTGTTTGCTCCAAATTATCTGATCTGTATGAATGGTTACATTAGTGTAGAATATATCCAATGCCAATGTTTTTTTAGCTCTGCATTGTTCTTGTAAGTACATGTTGTCCTTTATCAGTGTACTTACAATGACAGGTAGTTGTTCATGTACCATCACTCTGCAGCTTATTTTCCTTTGCCCTTCGTTTTCTACACATCAGATCTATATTTACTCTTACCATAAGGTTGGTACTGAAGAATTTTAGCTGTGCATTGCTCTTGGCTATACCTTTTTCCTGTATAGCTGCACTTACATTTATAGCTACTTGGTTATGTAGCATCACTCTTCATCTTATCTTAAATATTCTCCATTT
>NC_041391.1:638902595-638909700 GCF_002162155.2 Triticum dicoccoides
TGGACAAGGCCTTTATAGAGTCTGTCTTCACCAATAATGTAAGTTTGTCCATCTCAAGCCTTCAAACTTTGTTGTATATATTTGGTTAGGCATGACTGCAACAGCTGTTTATTTTTGTGTTTGCATCAAATTGCATGTTTAAAGTTTATTATGTAGTTCATAAACAAAAGTTTGTCCTTTCTCAATTTAAGTTTTCAGTTGTACAACCAAGTTCCTTATTCATACCATGTAAATTAAACTATGCAGAGCAAGTGATCTTCTTTTGCACTGCATGTATGCTTCTGTTCTTCATCCGTAATCCAGTGGTGTGGTGAACCTACCCACTATAGCATAATGTCATATTCTGCAATGTCTTAACTATGAACAATGTCATATCATTCTACTACTCCCTCCGTCCGAAAATACTTGTCATTGAAATGGATGTATCTAGATGTATTTTAGTTCTAGACACATCCATTTTGATGACAAGTAATTCCGGACGGAGGGAGTATTATTTAAACCGTCTCTTTATTTACCAATCTGAAATGGGATAAATTGACAGCACACTAACCATTGATACTTATGAGTTCTTGATCTGTAATCCAGTGGTGTCGTGAAGCTGCCAACTTCTTCACAATGTCATTTCCTGCCATGTCTTGACCTGAACAATACCATATTGTGTTAATGCAATTTTAAACTATGTCACTTTATTCGTCAGTAAGAAATGTGATGAATTATCAGCACTGATACTTTTATGTGCAAAACCTGTCATCTGTGTGCTTGTTTATCTTTCAGAGTGAGGAAGATTTAAGTGTTGAACAAGCACAATCTCATCATCTTGCTCAGCTGCTTGCGCTGTAGCTCCCCAGCAGGGCTAACCTTTCTTGAACTCTATTGAAGTGCTGTCGGTTTTGTATATTATTTTGTCGGCGTGTTTATTTGCACTGGTGGCGATCTTTGATGCCCAGTGTATGTAATCTGCTGTCTGCTTGTGCTTTATTATCATAGTGGCGAATTTTGATGCCCAGTGAATGTAATATGCTGTAATTTCTTTATTGTATAGTCTAGATTTTTTCTTATTCACGATGCTGTAGTTATTTTACTATATATTTATCCTGTCTTCGCAACAAACCGGCCAAACCATAAAATTACGGTACATAATCGGGCCGTCATGCAATCACGATGTAGGTTGGGCCTGAAACGTGCCAAACAGCTAACGGGTCGGCAGCAGCCCGAAATGAACCCCAACCATGATTGTGAGAATCAAATCACAGGCTTTTAACAGGCCCAAATTGTCTCGGTCCTTGCTTGGCCCAATCAGATATCGGCTGCGAGCAGGCCGGATGCAAACCGGGCCGTAGTTAGGCCCAACTATATGACGGGCATTTAATAGGCCGAAATTAATATAGGGCCGAAATGTTAAACGGGTCCTTAAGAGGCCAAAACTAATGTCAGGCCGAATTACTAAGTGGGCCTCTAACAAGTGGGCCCAAAAGCATAGTGACCAGTTGACGGGCCGAATCTGATATGGGCCATAATTGAGCCCATAGCCTCTTAAAGGGCCGTACCTGATCTGGGCCGTAATTTGGCCCAGAACATGGTAGGCTTTTAACGGGCCGGATCTCATATGGGCTACTATTAGGCCCGGAACGTGGCAGGCCATTAATGGACCGGATCAAATATGGGCCGACATTTGGCCCAAAACATGGCAGCCAGTTAATGGGCCGGCCTACTAGGGTCCTCAAAATTTTGTGGGCCTACAGCTGGGCCGGCCCGTTAATGTCGGCGAAATCTCGTGGGCCTTTAGCTGGGCCGGCCCATTATGATCCGCAAGAATCTTGTGGGCCTTTACCTGGGCCGGCCCATTATGGCACACAAAAATCTTGTGGGCCTTTACCTGGGCCGGCCCATTATGGCCCGCAAAATCTTGTGGGCCGTTAGCTGTGCCAGCCCATTATGGTCCATAAAATCTCGTGGGCCTTTAGCTGGGCCGGCCCATTATGGTTCGCAAAATCTTGTGGGCCTTTAGTTGGGCCGGCCCATTTAAACTTGATGGGCCGGTCCACGTGTCAACATATCATAGGCGCGTCTCGCCCATTGGATGAGTGACACCTGTGCCAGCGCGGACCTGACATGTGTCTCCTCCAGCCAATGATGATTTTACACGTGGAAAATCCCCATTGGTCGGGGCTGTTAACAGGTTATCGGATCCAAAACCCGACCCGATAGCTTAACGGCGTTTCGTTATGGTGGATGCCACGTGTCGGTCACCCTTGACGAAAGCACTTCTGTGACGCGTGATTTATCGTCATGGAAGTGGACACTTCCGTGATGATAATTTTGGTAATGTCATGGAACACTTCTACAACAACACAGGTATGACTATCTTGATTCTGTCATAAATTTGTCATGGATGTACATGCATGACAAAAAACGCGACCTACTGTGACAAACACGTATCATCACGGAAGTGTAATTTTTTGTAGTGATGCCCTTCGGCATCTTAGTGAAGAACACCGGCTTCCAATACTCTTTCACATATAACAAGTCCTCCATCTTTCCCTTCCATGCTTGATAATTTGTACCATTCAAAGATATCATCCTGCTGGTATTCACTTCAATCTTTCACCACAAGAAACTCAGCAATTTGCACAAGCGAACCAAGGCTCTGATACCACTTGTTGGGGCTGGACACCAACAATGCGCTGCACAAATTCACCGACACGGCACATATGCACACTACACAGCCCCCACAACTTGTGATGAAGTTTGAGGACAGCTTCAACCAACAAGTAAGCAGCGAAATAACACAAACAACATGCACATGTGACACATGATTTAACATGGAAAAACCTCATCAACTTGAGGAGTAAAAAACCACCGTTGTGGACCGACCGGTCCACACAACTTCACTATAAGAATGATGAGTATAAAGTCTTCTCTAGAAGCTCTAAAGAGACTTACAACACACTTTTCATGTTGCCAACCGGCAACAGCAACAACAACCACAACAGGCAAGATTACAGGAAAGCAGAGTTTATATAGCTTTTGTACCGTTTAGTGTTTTGCAAACTGCTCGTAAACTGTTGAATCAAACATAATCAAATTTGGCAGACAAGTAGACAGACAAGTTCTTGAGACCCCCTTAAAATTTCAGCTCAATCAAACACCATTTGCCTACCCAAACTGTTCGTCTCACAAAACTAGTCTGTTCAGAAATTGCAGCAGTCAGAGTTGACAAAACCACCCTCAAATATGATGCCCCACCGACCCAATCCTCAAACCAGCTAACCAGATCGAAGTACTCAAAGTAATGAATGAGGTCACCAAGTTTGGGGTCGATCCAAGCACGTTTGAGGCTCCAGTCACCAGCTTGAACGCAGTCTAGTCAGATGCAATAAATCTGGACAGAACCTCTGCTTCTTCTTCTTCCTCTCTTCTCTCAGGTTATGTTTTCTCTTGTGCTCTCTCTCTCTCTCTCTCTCTCTCTCTCTCTCTCTCTCTCTCTCTCTCTCAATGGCAGCCCCCACCAGCAAGGGTGGAGTGGCTAGGGTTTTCTTCTTGATTCACTTCCCTTGGAAGCGCTCTCAGCCGTTGGATGCAGCGAGGATCAACGGCTGACATGTGTTGGACTTATGGGCTGATGTTGGCTGCCAACACACCTTCATGTGGACGGACTTAGCCCAACACCAAAGGCCAGATATCTATTCTATATAAAGATAAAGAGGCAATCGTGTCAAGAAGCGGGTTTAGGGTTTTTCGGTGGCCCATAGGTACTTCGAACTTGAATGAGCATGAAGAGATTAACGAGACTTCTTTCTCTTTTGAGTTTTTTTGGCGGATCCGCCACGCAATATCTTTGGTCTTCCCCACGAACAGATGAAAAAAAGTGAATCACTTGTTGTGTACATGCTTAGAATGATTCTTCGCTATCTATAGTTCATGGCCTATCAGAAGTAGAAGGTGCTCTGGTGCAATCATTACCGACAGAAAATGATTGCAACCAGGTTGATAATAATCCAAGACTAGAGTACCTTATTTTGAAACACGGGTGAGCCTTGTACTAAAGGTAGTTTTTTTTTACGGTTGTATTAAAGGTAGGTTGCCAGGTAGATTAACAAAATGAACTAAATGCTAGGTTACTAGGTAGATTAACAAACTGAACTAAAATCTAGGTTACGAGGTAGATTAACAAAATGAGCTACGGTGCAATCTCGTAATCGATCGGATACTTTGTTCCAAATATAGAAGGTGTCTTATTTTTCAGACAGTCAAACTTTTACAATACTAAATAAAATAAAGTTTGAAAATAGTGATGCCGATTTGAAGTTGTACCTATTGGTATTTTTCTCTATCAAAGTACTGTAGAAGTTCACAAATTTTACTAGAATAACAGTGCAGCCTGACGTCGAGACTCTAGAGAGCATTGTGGCAATTGGCATCTCCATCTCCTGGAAACACTCTGCCGTTTGTTCTGTTGAGTCAGTTCGATTTGCTTTGGCCCCGCGATACCGTCTCTGGCCAGCGCTTATCATGGCGTCTGCTTATCCCACCCAACGTTCCAGCAAAAGGTGCAACTTCTGGTGAATAAAATGACGTCGAGGGCTGCAAGATTGCAACTGCATTCGGCAGTCCTCGGGGATATAAAAAGAAGGGATAAAATGGGTGAACAATCTATCTTTCCCAGCCACATACTCGTGCCCTCACGAATTGAATGCTCATCGAACGAATGAATGCTCGGATATATGTTGATCTGTCCGGACTGAAAAAAAGTTGGAACCGGGTCCGGGTACTCACCAGAAAGTTTCTGAACAATGCTTGCAGATTTATGTCAGTTTTATCCGCCTCGGGGAACGCACCTCATCCACGTTATCCAGCAAAATTTGCCAGGGATTTTCTGACCCGGATTTCTGTTTGGTAACCTGAAATGCGGAAGTAACCGTCAGTTGCCCGCAGACCTTACGAACTGCTACAGCACTTGTCAACTGACCCTCATTTCAGTGCGCCAGAGCTGAAACCACACACACACACACACACACGATTCCATTTCCACCGCTAGAAAGGATGGTGTTTATTTTCCCCTAGTTTGGCGTGTGAGTGAGTTCTGAGGAATTCTCCAAGTTCAGCAGGATAACTGACAGTCGTATTGGCCGGTGCCTTCTCATCCAAGGCTGGCTCCATCACTCGCCTTTTGAGCTCACCGCACCGGCCGATAACAAACTCCGGCCGACATATCCATCGATCCGCCGGCCCAACGGAGCATTGAAGCCGAGCGCGCAGGAATACGTTTTGCAAGTTGCCCACCGGCATGCTGCAGCACACTATAAATACCTGGCCAGACACACCAGCTGAATCCATCAGTTCTCCATCCTCCTCCTCGAGAGCACAGCTAGAGAGAGCTGAAGAACATGGCGAGCAAACACTTATCCCTCTTCCTCGTCCTCCTTGGCCTGTCGGCCAGTTTGGCCTCTGGCCAAGTCCTGTTTCAGGTAAGATCGTGTCCTGTCTTCAGCTCCTATACGTACCGCGATCACGTTTCGGGGACTGAGTTTTGAGTTGTGATTTGTGCGTGCGGCAGGGTTTCAACTGGGAGTCGTGGAAGCACAATGGCGGATGGTACAACTTCCTGATGGGCAAGGTGGACGACATCGCCGCCGCCGGCGTCACGCACGTCTGGCTCCCCCCGGCGTCGCAATCGGTCTCCGAGCAAGGGTACATGCCTGGCCGGCTCTACGACCTGGACGCGTCCAAGTACGGCAACAAGGGGCAGCTCAAGTCCCTCATCGGGGCGCTGCACGGCAAGGGCGTCAAGGCCATCGCCGACATCGTCATCAACCACCGCACGGCGGAGCGCAAGGACGGGCGGGGCATCTACTGCATCTTCGAGGGCGGCACCCCCGACGCCCGCCTCGACTGGGGCCCCCACATGATCTGCCGCGACGACCGGCCCTACGCCGACGGCACGGGCAACCCGGACACCGGCGCCGACTTCGGGGCCGCCCCGGACATCGACCACCTCAACCCGCGCGTCCAGAAGGAGCTCGTCGAGTGGCTCAACTGGCTCAGGACCGACATCGGTTTCGACGGCTGGCGCTTCGATTTCGCCAAGGGCTACTCGGCGGACGTCGCCAAGATCTACATCGACCGCTCCGAGGCCAGCTTCGCCGTGGCCGAGATATGGACGTCGCTGGCGTACGGCGGGGACGGCAAGCCGAACCTCAACCAGGACCCGCACCGGCAGGAGCTGGTGAACTGGGTGAACAAGGTGGGCGGCTCCGGCCCGGGCACCACGTTCGACTTCACCACCAAGGGCATCCTCAACGTCGCCGTGGAGGGCGAGCTGTGGCGGCTGCGCGGCACCGACGGCAAGGCGCCGGGCATGATCGGATGGTGGCCAGCCAAGGCGGTGACCTTCGTCGACAACCACGACACCGGCTCCACGCAGCACATGTGGCCCTTCCCTTCTGACAGGGTCATGCAGGGATACGCCTACATCCTCACGCACCCAGGGACCCCATGCATCGTGAGTCATCCTACCTGTTCATCGTATCTAAATTGGTCTTCTTCTTTTTTCGTTCAGATAAGAAACCATGCATGACCGAACTGATGAAAAATAATTGTGATTCTTCAGTTCTACGATCATTTCTTCGACTGGGGCCTGAAGGAGGAGATCGATCGCCTAGTGTCAATCAGGACCCGGCAGGGCATACACAGTGAGAGCAAGCTGCAAATCATAGAGGCTGACGCCGACCTTTACCTTGCCGAGATCGACGGCAAGGTCATCGTCAAGCTCGGGCCAAGATACAATGTGGGGCACCTCATTCCCGGAGGCTTCAAGGTGGCCGCACACGGCAAAGACTATGCCGTATGGGAGAAAATATAAGAAAATTACCAGAGCAACTCTGCAAATTAGTCATGTTGTCCACATAGTACGATTTTAGTACTTCCTCCGTGTAAAAGTGAGGATGAGGGACATCAATTGTATTTTTCATAAATAATAATCAATAAGTGTTTTCGATACTCATGGTTTACTCATTGTTCGTTGACCAAAATTGCGTAGAGCACGACTATGCGGGAGCGTGCAACCTAAAGCTTGAGGCTTTGATGGTAGAAGCTCCGCCTCTGC